>NC_135412.1:24019782-24321032 GCF_051991245.1 Festucalex cinctus | reverse complement strand
AAATTAAAAAAAACGGTCTCTCTCTCTCTCTCTCTCTATTATTTCTAGCATTGATACATTTTGCAACATTTTTGTTGGGTGGTGTCTTCAGATTTTTTTTTTTTCCAGAAAATGGAAAATGGGCGCTTTGGCCGATTGTTGGGAAACACTGGACTGAAGCCGCACAAAGAGTTACGCGTGCATTCCATGTCACATACATTGGACTCTTTCGGGCTTTGTAGCGCCCCGCCCGCTCCCGGCTTCGAGAGCGGCTGCGATGGCGTTCCCTGCTGCGGCTTTGCTTCCTTTCTCGGCTCCTGCTCCTCCGCTTGGCTTTTTTTCTGTCTTTGCTTCGGCTCCGGCTCCTCCTTTTCTTGGAGGCCGGGCTTCTGCTCTTGCTCCGCCGCTTCCTGTGCACAATTCAACCGACAAATTCCGTTATTGTCAGACAAGCGCGTTGTAAAATTGGGAGAACAAAAGCGAAAACGTACTTTCTATTCTGGCCGTCATGTCCGTTTGCATGAGAAGACTTGACCTCATCCTAAGCAAGGTTGATAGAAGAACATCATGAGGACGTAGACGCAACATTTCAAGTCGTCATGGTCAAAGGGGAGGGGAGGGACAAGAGAAAAATGCAGAAATATTTCAATTAATAATAATATTTCAAAAATGTCCTTCTGTTGTGCCTGGACAGGTGTCCTTCCCCCCCAATTGCTGTTCTTAATCAAAGATGGAGGGGGTCTCAACACAACTGTTTAGCTGAGTTGAGGAAGCTCTGACAATTGGCAACTCATCTCAACCCCTCCCCCTATTGCAAGTCGTACCAATGTCACTATTTGTGCCTAATCGTGTGACCACGCATGATGCGGGGGTGGTCGCTAAAAGAGATCCTTTGAGGTTGGTGTCAGTCCAGTGATCTTCACCCATTTTCGTTCTTGGACTGTAAGAGCTCGACGCCACCTCTGTCACACATCTTGCCCTGAAGCAAACAGGGATTCACACTTCTTAGTAATATTGACGCCCAAAAAAAGAAAAAAAAAGGAAAAAAAGAAAAAGAAATGATTTTTTAAAAATCTTCTACGAGATATTATCTTAAAGTGTGCCGCTAATATTGTCTTGACTAATGTATGCCAAGTCACGTTACAAACAATAGAAGTACTGCTATGTGGTGTTGTGTAGCATGCAAAATCAAGATGCTGATACACATTCAAGTTGAATGAGGCAAAGCGGCAGTATTCATGTTTATAAGCTTAAAGAAACATGTTTCACACTGTCACGATGGAATTAGCACAATGGGGGTCTTTTCTCGGTTTCAAGAAAATCTTACACAGCCTTCCTATTGCCATCTGTTGAGTTGTACATGCAGGTTATAAATCTGAATACTGTCAACTTTGCTGGCCAGGTAAGACGGGCCTATCGCTCATTATTAGTATTCACCTTGTTGCAACCGAATAGGGCCTGGGGTGTTTTTTTGGTCGAATCTCTTTTTAGTCCTATGGTGAACCACAGTACATCAGTATATGCACAATAACTACCTTCCTTTTTTTCACAGTTCACAGTGGAATCAAAGATGAATTCATGGGAGTAGAGGTGAGATATCATTAGGGAAGTCTATAAAGAGAGATAGATGCGGATTTATTTATAAAACTTTATAAGCCGTTTACTCAAACACACCACACAACATTCATGTCAACTTTTGTCACAGTTGTAATTATTACGAATGGGTCAAGTGTAGATAGAACGTGAAGCTTGCATTTCTTTGACCTTCTCAACCCACCTTTCTGTATGGCGCCTCCAGCATGGCCTCCACATCAAAATCATCGGCCATGACGACCCTAAAGTAGAATGAGGGACATGAATCATAATCATAATATGTTTTAGTCACACTCACTTGGCAGTAGGGCTGCACAATATATCTAAAAATATTGATATCGCGAGACCTGCCCACGCAATACGCATATCGTGAACACATGCAATAAATTTCATCTGGAAATTTATGCTTTTATCTGAATTTGACCAGCTAGACGTCAACTAAAATGTGCACTACCATCCAATCGGTGAACATTATCGAGGTAATTCAAATGAACTAAGACTATATTGAGTTTGCTTATTTTGCCACATGAAAAATGTAATTCTTTCATTAGATAAGCGTACTTCTTTGTTTCATGTTAAATATCGCAACAATATCGATATCGCCATATTCAGCAACTACATCGCACGTCACGTTTTTCCAATATCGTGCAGCCCTACTTGGCATTTTGCTGTGACCAGCAACTCTTTTGCAGTGAACAGCTCTGATTGGTCAATTGCCGGAGTGAAATATTGACCTGGCGTTAATCTGCAATTTTACCGTGATTTCGGCAGAGGTTGCCCGTGAATAGGTTATTTTTAGTGTATGATCACTGTGATGTGTATGCTGCTGGGAAGTGTGGTACACATTCACCGGCGTATTATTATTATTATTATTATTTTAACTTGTAGTTCTTGTGCGATTCACGGCAAAATAACCAGGTGGCGAGTTGCCTATCACGGCAAAAAAAAACAAAAACACACACACACTGAAACACAATTACACATGTAACCTAAAACACTTTAAAAAAGCTAAAAATCCACACCCTGCGCTTAATGTGAAATAGAGTGTACATCAGTTGAGAGAACACGAACACTACGCATGTTTGACAATCAAGGCATGCTACAAAGTCTAAGGAGGCTAAATGGCGGTCGCAGCTACATGTTAACGCTAATTAGCTGCTCAGGCCCGTGGGGCGATCGACGGCCCCGCTTTGGACTACAAATCCGCTAATGTTAACTTCACGAATGTATAATGTGATAAAGGTACAACGTAAACACACTTAGCGCAAATGTTTGGCGAAATTATCAGCATGATGCGACCCTTTCAAAACGTTCATTAAAAAGGCCGGCTAACGGCAAACGTTAGCTTACTTAGCAGACAATGATGATACGATACCGTTTGGAATTGGTGAAAATGTGCTATCAACAGTTTCCCACTGAAGACAATCTTCTGGGTGCCTCTCGTTCTGTAAATCCCACTAAAAAGTAGTAGAAATTATTTCAACGAGTGCCTTATGTAAGACGTTTTTGTTTAGTACGTAAAAGCAAAAAAAAAAAACCCACAAGAACAGCCGTGGCCTTCACATACAACATTCAACTTCCTCCAGCTTCTTCTTCGTCGTTTTTTTTTTTTTTTAAACCGCCGCTCCATTATGAGGTAGAACTCCTGCCACCTAGCGGACGTAGGAGACACTCACACACTGACTGGCTTGTCATTGTTTTCCCAAAGCAAAAGAAAACGTTTGCACACTTCGATTAAACACAAAAGATAAGTCTGGTTCCATGAAGGACTACAGAAATATGAGGAGGCTGAATTCAGAGGAGTTAGATCATTTTAACTGAATGGCTCTGGTCTTGATTGATAACTTCATCACAGGTTCGTTGTCAATTAATTTTGACACATCTGATCTCAATGAACAGGACAAAATGTCTGTCAGTCTGTCTTGTACTGGCTCCAGGAGGCCAAACCTGGCAGACCACAAAGGACCAGCATAATGGCCATTCATTTGCAGTGTAATGGTTGCGCTCGTTTTATTTAATTAATTAATTAATTAATTAATTAATCAATTAATTAATTAATTAATTAATTAATTAATTAATTAATTATTTATTTATTTGTTTGTTTGTTTGTTTATTTATTTATTTATTTTAATTTTTTTGCTGTCAAATGCCAAATCAATCAATATTAAAAAAATAATGTTGGTGAGTACAACGTCAATTCTTTCTTTCTTTCTTTCTTTCTTTCTTTCTTTCTTTTCATTTCTATCTTTGGAGTACTATTTTTTGCTTCCTACTTTTATTTTGCATTGTGTTTATCGTTGTTCAAAACACCAATCGTGATAAATCGCGCTAAGATAGATCCAGTGTTTTTATTTATTATTATCTTTTATTATTTTGTTTTAATTGTAGTTGGATGGGAAAAATAAACATATAAACATAGTTGTGAACTTGTGACACACAATATATGACAACTCTTGTCTCCACACTCAAGATGTCTTTACATTACATATCAGCTGAGTTCTTTCGCCAGCCAGGAAATCCAGTGCCACCAGCGAATGGCTTCTAAAAACACTCTGTCAAACTTGAAAAAAAGCATATTGAGGTAAGCTGAAAATTTGTTGCCAAGTGGTGTCGAGGGTGTGACTCTTAATTAAACTGTAATCATATTTACGTATAGCTAGCACATTGCTATCCTAGCAACGTGCTAGTAATTAGCTTTTTTCCCCCCACCACATTCGCTCAGGTTCGCACATAACATGCACCTGCTGGTCCTTTGAAGGGTCATGGGGATATCTCATAAACAGTGAAAGAATAAAACAGCATAGGAATTTTCATCATTACATTCTTAAAAGGGTCCGAACTTGTCATTCATGTCATTTCATTGCACATACTTAAATCGTCCACCAGGTGTCACTAGTGTGTCTATTAAGTGGCAAGGTCTCGTTGGAACTACTGTATAGTATTTGGACACAGTTAGGTATATCATGTTACACAATAAAGACTGCAGTAATGATGAGAAATAAAGATTGATAATAAGCAGTGACGAAAAAGGGACTAACTAGACCAGGGGTGTCAAATTCATGTTAGCTCAGGACCGCATGGAGGAAAATATATTACCAAGTGGCCCGCATCGGTCAAATAACGGTATATAACTTAAAAACGGGTGCCGTAAATTATACGCAGATTTTTGCTATTTGTGGGCCAGCCCTAAATTACGGAGCTCAACTGTCATGATATTGTTCCCAAAATTTTTTTTTTTAAAAATACAAATGCAAATGGAACGCGGCAATGCTGAGTTCTGGACGTGTTAAATCACATGCTTTGCAGATATATTGTTCCCAGAATGCATTGCGCAGCGCAGTTGTTTTATTATAACATTATATTACATTATATTATATTATTATTATTATATTATTGTTATATATTACATTATAAAGATGCTAATCCTTGTCACACCGACTTCACCGATGGACTACAAGTAACATCACTCTACAATGGCGACCCCTTTGGAAACACAGACCGTGAACGATAAAACACAATTTACTCGAGTATAAAACTAGATAGCTTTCTTTATTCATAAATATTCCACATAACTTGACAGGGCTCGACATTGCGAGCATTTCACTCGCAAATGCGAAATGTGAATGTGAAATTTTATGGCAGCAAGCTTGCAAGCTTGTCTTGGACAGTTCAAATGATACAGATGAAAAGGGCAGGGGAACATCTGCCGAGGAGCAGGTGAAGAATAAAAAGTACTGACTTTTACTGAGATAAACAAAATAATGTTCACATGTTATACGAAATGATTGACTTGTTTTGATAGCCACTACTGTTGCAGGCAAACCTCCAATAAAATAATATTGAGTTGCGTATGCCTAAGGTCATGCTGTAACTCCACAAAAAAAAAGTGGTGCGACCAAATCCCGTGCTGTGCGACAACTAAAAATCTTACTCGCACCAGTGCTACCAGTGGAAAAGTTAGTGTAGAACCCTGCTTGACGTGACGCAACGTACGTGACAGTATGCTACGGAGCCCATAAGGTGACATGGTAGGGAAGAAAAAAACAACAACTTTGTGTTCCCTCGCAAAGATTGCAAGATAATGCAAAGATTGCGAAATAACGCAAACTTTTTTTTTTGTTTTTGCGAGAGGGCGCTTATTTTTTATTTTAAACGAGTTAATGTAATTCCGGGTCATCTTCCGTGTGACCAAAAGCGACGAGGATGGAGCGTGTATTTTTCCGCTGCTTTGTACACGCTCCATCCTCGTCGCTTTTGGTCACACGGAAGATGACCCGGAATTACATTAACTCGTAAAAAAAAACAAAAAAAACTTTTGCGTTCTCACAATCTTTGGATTCTTATAGAAGCCCATTCCCGCCAGTACAAAAAAAAAAAGGGGATTTTTTTTTCGCAGTCAGGAACCGTCAGTGGATTTTTTTATTTATTTTTTACACGTTAGAACGCCAGTGAGAATTATTTTATTTTTTTTTACACCGTCAGTAACTACCAGTAGATTTTTATTTTTATTTTTTTTTTACACGTTCCGCCAGTGGGGATAAAAAAAAATAATCTATCAGACTTCTATGCGGCATGTTGCGCCCTCCAGTGGCGAGCGAAGTTTGAAACAATTCTGAAGACCACGTCACACTCAACGAGCATCTAAAAGTCGACTTTATTAAATTATTGTACAATTGTACTTGGCAACATGTATTATAATGATGTGATTTGTGGTGTTATAGACCTACATGCGACAATACCCACCACGTTGAAGCAAGGTTGCACAAACTGGACAGGTGACCAACTGTTTCTTCAGGTTGCCATTACGCTCATTTTGGTTGATGCGCCTGCATCGATAGCACGTAAAAATGGCCTGAAATTTGAATCCGCGTGTGGTTGAAACCGATGGAGGGCTTGCGTTTGCCGCATGGTATGGGAACCCATTCTCGCTTTAATAAAGACTTAGATTGTCGTTGAGTGTGACGTGGTCTTCATAATTTTTTCAAATTTTGCCCTGCGAGAGAACGCAAAGTTTTTCTGAGAGGGAACGTAATCTTTGCGAGAGAGCGCAAAAGTTTTTTTTTCTTCCCCCCTACCATGTTACCTTAGGGGCTCCGTAGTATGCCGCTATCTCCCTGCATGAAATTATACGGTGAACTAAGGAACTGTATGGAATGCTTATGAAATAAGTTCAAAACAATAAATGAAGCAAAATTACGACAAGGTAAGTTTGCTGGAGGTCAAAATGAGTTATAAGAACCCCCCAAAAAAAACAAAAACAAAAAAACAATATACTACTATCCGCCATTTTGGTTGTTTACTTTTGCCTTTGTAGCAATTAGCACCTTAAGGGGTCGCTGTTGCCCATCAAGTAAATTAAGGTTAAATGAGAGCAGGTGTGCGTGTGTGGTTAAAAACGCCAGATTGAGTGGAGCACCAGAGTGACTGCTGGGCTCGTATGTAGGTGCTTATGAAGTGAGACTGTTGGTGAGTGATTTTAAGACTGTTTGTTTGTTTTGAGTGTGATGTTTTAATAATTTTTGTACAACAGGACTATATGAGGCTATGCCAATGTAGGTGTCATCCGAGTGCGTGTACAGGACTGTGTGTGTGTGTGGTTACGACGCACAGGTATAACCTTTTTATTGTTTAACATGTTTAATGTCTGTTTTAAACATGTTTTGAAATCTTTACATGACTGTAATTTTGTTTGTATTACAGTTATTCTACACTGCACCTGCTGTCCTTTTTTAGAATTATAACTCCTTTTTTTTAGCTCGATTATAAGTGCCCTTTTTTATATCGTTTATACGCCAATTATTTTATTTGTATTTTATTTGTATTTTATTGTTATTCTCAGGTCACTTCCCACAGGAATACTGATGCCCGATTGGCCACGGTGGGCCACGCATAGGGTTTTATAGTTTGTAGTGTTGAGTGCCATATTGGGTGTTGTTTGCAGTGCTGTGTTTTTATATTTGTTTTTATTGGAGTGCTGTGAAGATTTGACGGTTTTGTTTGCCACACATATTTTTGTGACCTATGTGGCTCACTGTCCATGTTGAAGCCGCTCACTATGTAAATGAAGGGAAAAACTTTTTACATCTTGTTAAAAAAATGATATGACTATCTAATCTGACTCCAAGCTCGTTATATGAAACACAGGACTACGACACCGTGAAGGATTTCAGGTCGGAAATGGGAAGAACCAAGGTCATATATCCGACCTCCGACCATCCTCGAATGCAGCATATCTTTGGCTTTCTTGAGTTGAAGCGGTGAGCGAGTAACTGTACAGCGGCATATCAAAATATACTGTGTCATCAAAGCATAGATCGTCCGAAGGTGCGGCCAGGTAAGGCATTTTCAAGACGAGGCCCGTGAGCAGGCCTCCGGCGGCCGCTGCTGCGATGGTGGAGAAGACGGCCGCCACCTGGAAGAGAGCTTGTTCTCGGGCACTGCGGTCCAAACCTGGGCGGAGACCGGGAATCAACGCCTGGAGCTCAAGCAACTTAGGATCTCCTTCTTTTGGGGCTCTGTACGGAAAAGTCTCGTACAAACTCGGACCGTAGACGTTCTCGTCAGCCGCCACGATTGCGCAAATCCCAGCAATGCAAGATATGAGTCCCGTCAGCCCGTGCAAGTTATGTATCCCGCACTGATCCTGGATCCGGAAGCGCCTCGCCAACACGGGGCTCAGGTACTTGTAGCCCAGGATGCACGCACCGCCGCCCAACATTCCCAGGGCGTACGCTCCCGCCGGCGACACCATCATATCCACGGTCCCGGTGACAGTCACGCCCCCGGCCAAGGTCACGTTCTGGATGTCGGCCATGCGGAGTTTCCCGTCCTTGTGGAGCAGCGCGGAGAGCGCAAAGGCGGTGAGGGTGGAGGCGCTGAGGCCGATGAAGGTGTGGAGGATGGCCCGGTGCTGGTCGTCGCCTCTCAGAGTCAGCGCCGCGTTGAAGGAGGGCCAGAAGACCCAGAGGAACAAGGTCCCCATCAGAGACAGGATGTCCGAGTGGTAGCTGGTGTTCTCCTTGGCGTGGCCTTCGTTGAGGCCGGGCCTATACAAAACAAACGTGACGCCCAAGCCGAAATAACAGGCAAAGAGGTGAACGAGGATGGCACCGCCGCTGTCGTTTATCTTCAGGTACGTCAGCACCGCCCACTCGGTGACCGCAAACACCGGCACCTCCAGGAGAGCCATGACCAGCATCTGCAGCGGGCTGGTCTTCCCCAACACGGCGCAGAAGGAGATGAGCACGACGGCGCAGGCGAACTCGGCATTGATCAGGTTGAATACGCCAAGCTGGATCTTGCCGTCGTGGCTGAACTGGAAGTAGCCCTGCACTAGAATGGCCCATTGGATGGTGAAGGTAGCCACCAGGAAGTTGAAAACCATCCCCCCAAATGCGTAGAGTCGGAAGAACGCCAGCAGGCATCCGAAACCGATGAATATCATCACCTGTATGTCTGTGAAAAAAGGGTAGTCCTTGTACACCGCGTTGTCCATGGGCTCGGTCGCGTTGGTTTGGAATCTGGCATCGGCGTGCTCGTCGTATGTGACAAACGTGGCAAAAAGAGCCAGAATCGTCACCTCCGCCGCAAAAACAATCACGGGCAGCTTCAGCTGCAGGCTGCTGGTGTAGGCCAGCTTCATTGTCGGAGCGCTTCGATCAAATGATGCGTCTTTCATTTGAAGCCGGGATTCTCATTAGCACAGATAAGGGAGGACAACATTCAAGTCTGCGCCTGCTCAAACAAGTTGAGATATTCAGGAGGCTGAACTTTGCCTTGGCTCAGAAAAAAATGTCGCTCTGTTTAGTGAGATGTTTGGCACCTCATTATTTTAACTCTGAATTTAACAGTGTTCCCACACTGTAGCAATATTCTCATTAAAAAGATGTAGTAATAATAATAATATCTATCATGAGGTTGTTGGCAATAACCAGCCTTTGTGGCTTTTAGCTTAAGTACATATGCTGCATTCGAGGCTGGTCGGAAGTCGGAAATATCCGAGTTGAAACTTCCCATTTCTGACATCAAAGCATTCAAGGTGAAAGTAAACAACCAAAATTGCGGATAGTCATAAATTGTTTTTTATTTTGGTCCTCAAAACTCAATTTGACCTCCAGAAAACTTACCTTTTTGCAATTTTGCTTAATTTATAGTTTTAATCTTATTTCATAAGCATTCCATACAGTTAAGTAGTTTACTGTATAATTTCATGCAGGGATATCGCGGCAATACTGTCACGTACGTTGCGTTACATGAAGTTATGGTGAATATTTTTGAATGAAGAAAGCTATCTGGTTTTATACTCAAGTAAATTGTGTTTTGCCATTCAGAGTGACGTCACATTGTAGTCCGCCGGTGAAGTCAGGGTCCTTGTTTTTTTCCAACTTCGCGAGTGGAATTTTCGAGTTCAAGTTCCCGGGCGTACTTCCTGCTTTGAACTTGGATAATTACGATTTCCGACCATTCTCAAATGCAGCATTAAACCTCCAATTGTCCGCTCACTATCAGCGGTTTTTCCTCGGCTCACTTTTTACAGGTTTTTGTTTTTTGTGTTTTTTGTTTGCCTTCAATCACAAATGTACTATGCACATGGCTAATGAAGCCGCAGCAAATATTTGTGCAGGTTTTGCAATTCAATTCAGTATAATTAAATTAAAAGAAAAGTTAAACATTGTAAAACCACTGTGGTGTGTTCTTCTACGGAGCCCCTAAGGTGACATGGTAGAAAAAAACAACAACTTTGCGTTCTCTCGCAAAGATTGCGAGGGAACGCAAAGTTGTTTTTTTCGCCTGCCATGTCACCTTCGCTGCGCCGTAAACACTTCCGGGTCATCTTCCATGTGAACAAAAGCGACGTGTAAACAAAGCAGTAGAAAAATATATGCTCCATCCTAGTCGCTTTGGGAAAGCTTTCCCACTGTTTTGTTTCATGCTTACAAACGTTCCATCCTCGTCGCTTTTGTTCACATGGAAGATGACCCGGAAGTGTTTACGGCGCAGCGAAGGTGACATGGCAGGCGAAAAAAACAACTTTGCGTTCCCTCGCCGATTTTTGCGAGGGCACGCAAAGTTTTTTTTTTTTTTTTTTTTTTAATTTATTACTTTTTTTTTTCTTTTTTTTTCTACCCGGTAACCGCAGCGGCCAAGCCCCAGGAAATTCATGACTCCACTCTTATCTTGGTCAATAACTGGTCATTTAAATGAAACAACACAAAAACCTTTATTGACACACACACCCACATTTCAGTTTGTATTTCTAAGTCTAAAATGACACATTTATTTACATGTTATTCTTTTTCTCACACTCGCACGCAAGTGCGACATTAGTCAATTAGTATTGACTGGTGAGTTTTTTTTTTTAACCAGTCTGTCAGGTTTTATCTCTAACATTTACAATGTCTGTCTCTGCTTGTCAACATTATAAGTTGAAGTTGATGTTGAATTTAGTGCCGTCGCTTGACCTGTGTGCTTCCATGCAAACTTATTAACGACAACGAAAAGAAACATTTAGATGAGTACATATTGAAAAGGTTCAAACAAGAAACTTGTATGAGAAAATGAAAGACAAAAACATTCTTCATGAAGGCGTGGGAATCGAAGCAGAATGAAATGCGGTTGAATCAGGATGGAGCCACCCGCAAGGTTTTATCCTTGAGGGAGGTTTTGTGAGAGTCAGATGACATTGAGGGCCGAGCCTGTGGGTAAAATCTATTCAGGATGTTCAGGAGTAGATGGTAATGACCTCGCGTCCCCCTCCGCGGACCAGGAGGACCCGATTTAGACCCTCTGTGAGCACCTCCAGGAACTCCATGTCTGGAGTTTAAACTCAGTAAAGGAGGACAAAGACAGTAGCATGATAATCAGGGATACGAATGATGGAACATTGTTCTCATTTCATGATGAAGGTTTTCTTAAATGCCGTGAAATACTCTGACTCTTTTTGAAGCCTAACCTATTGTGAAAACCTGCAAAAATGGACCATTTTGTCGATTTGTGTGCATTAATGGAGACACGGAATGGAACGGTGAACACAGCAAGGATACAGTTTTCTTCACCGGTGCGATTTTTCGGGGGTCCGGGCATGTTGAGCAGGACGAGCTTTGCCTCCTTGGACTTCTTTGTGATGACCTCGTTGAGCCGCAAAGCTGTGTGCATGCGCCTTAAATCTGTCTGGTTCCTTGCGCATGAGACAAATGAGAAGACTGGATGTAGCTATTCGGATCAAATGGTCGGTCACCGGGAGACGTGGTCATACTTACAAGTTTTCCCATTCCCTGCAGAAGCATGTCACGAGGGAGAAAATAACGTTTGAAATACAAAGAAGACGTACACAGCTGCAGGCACTTTCACACTGCCCATCTAACATGACTTTGTCACTGCCTTCCTCAGCGCATGTAAAGTACCGATACTGAATCGAGGTTGAAATCAACCGGGAAGTTTTTCTGGCAGCCAGAGTAGTGTCATACTCTTAGCAGAGGGAAAATGGCACCTTGGTGTAGTAAGGGGATATATTATTTAAGAAAACGGATGGATTACTTGTCGATTAATCGGTTATTTTTTCACAGCTCTAGTTATGTTGTGAGAGCATTGAGTAAACAGAAATAGTAAAAGATAAATTTAAAAAGAAAAGCTATTTTTTTACTTCACTTTCATCAAAATTGCAAGAAAGTCCATAAAAGCAACATTGCCCCATACAAAATAAATACAATAAAGTGAAGCTACCCTAAGCTAAAGTGAATTAAGCCCTCGTCCACAAATTAGCCCTTAGCTAATGCTAGCGCTTATGCACATATGGGTGTATCATTGGCCCCAAAGAAGAAGAAAGCTATGTCTTCTTTCAATGTTGGTCCAGCCAAAAGAAAAGCAATTACCATGGAACCGTAGCTAAACATCATAAAAAGATTGCAAAAAGGAGACTTCGACAAACATCGACAAAGACTTGGCTTCAGTCAGACAGTCGTAAAGCTTATTTTTTTGTAAATCTATTTTAGATTTTTTTTTTTTTATGCAAATTATTTTGATGTAAATATTGACTTTAACTCATTCACTCCCAGCCATTCATACATATATTTTTATCTGTTTCCATTTTGCAGCAACTAGCATTAGTATATAGCTAAGTTTCATTATTATTCACAAACCTGTTGAAAACATTGGGGAAAAGAGCTTGTCGCAACATAGCCATGGTTGATTTCTTATACTGTGCTGCCACCTGCTGACTTATTTGTAATAACTACTATTGCTTTAAGCAACCTCTTCAGGTCAGAAGCTGCATAAAAGCCTTCTGTATGCTCTAGCATTAAAGCAGAAAACAATTAAAAAAACAACATATAAATACGTTTTTGAGAGTGAAGGACAACTTATTAAAAAAACGTATTTATACTTTTTTGGGTTTGAATGATTAATGAGAAAATTCAACTTAAGTCGAAATTCGGGTTACATCGCTAGCGTAGGAACGTAGCTGATGTAACTCGAGGACTCCCTGTATATAAGAAGTGTAGAGGCTACTCACGGTTTCATGTTGAAAGGGTCTTTGCCCGCCTCCAGGTTCTTCCCCTTGTCAACGTCCTTATTGTCTGTCCAAGTGTTCCCGCCCCCGGCGGGGGCAGTTAGGCTGGTGGGGCTGGTAGGTGTTGAGGCGTTCTTACTGTGGATGAGCTGCACCTGTTTGGAGTTGACAACAGCCACAGACTGAGACGGGACATAACGACAATACCATAATGAGACATAACGACAATGTGACAGAGTGACAGAAAGAAAAGAAACACCTATCAGCAAAGACATCAAGTCATTGTCCAATAGCGCTTGTCCTCCTAGTGTTGTGGGCGAGCTGGATCCTAGCCCAGCTGACTTTGGGGAAGCGGCAGGGTCCACCCTGAACTGGTCACGGACCAACCACGGCATATTTAGACCAACAGCCGTTCACACTCGGCATTCTCGCCCATGGGCAGTCTTCAATGAATCTATCCTTGCATGTTTCGGAATTGTGGGATGAAGCTGTATACTGTAGCTGCAGAAAAGCCATGCAGGCATGGGGAGAACATTGCACATAGAAAGGCCTAACTCAGGGGTGGAGAGATCCGGTCCTCGAGGGCCACAGTCCTGCAGGTTTTGGATATTTCCCTTCTTCAACACAGCTGATTCATAATCAGCTCATCAGCAAACTCTGCAGAAGCCTGATAACGAGCCTGTTAATTGTAATCAGCTGCACTTCGAGTAGGGAAATCTATAAAACCTGCAGGACTCCGGACCTCGAGGACCGCATTTTGCCAGGCCTGGCCAAACTCAAGATTCTAACAGAGAATCCAGAACTATAAGGCAGATATGGTAACCACGAGGGAACTTTACTGCACCATTTGTCCTCTTGCGGGTTGCGGGTGAGCTGGAGCCTATCCCATCTGACTTTGCGTAATACACTGGTGTGATAAACAGTCAACTGATCACCAGCCAATCGCAGGTCAAAGGCCTGCATTGGAACACTATTTATTGCCCATGTGTGTCTGTCTTGAGTTGTGCTCTGTGATTGACTGTCGACCAATCCGAGCTGTACCTTGCCTCTTGCCCAATGTCAGCCGGGATATGCTCCAGCTCACCAGCAACTCAACTTCAGTCGTCAAAGAAATGATGGATAATTGGTGTAGTTATGTGATATTGGGATGCCATCCCAAGAGATCAACTGAAAAAAAACAGTTCCGATTGGTCTGTACCTCCTCTTCTGGATGTTCGGCCACTCGGACTCCTTCCTCAATGCTGTGCTGTGAGCGTGAGGCAAAGGATTTTTTACGCCGGATGGACCCACGTGACGAATCCGTTATGCTCTGAATCTGTCGAGTTATAAAGGAATGCAATGGATGAGTGCCACTTGCTAATTTAACCGAGGGATGTACTAGTTGTCTGGCTGCCAACCAATTCATAGTCGGAGAGCATACTTTTAGGACCCGCTGATTAGTAACAAAATACAGCTTTCCTCTCTCGATTTTTTTTATTTTTTTATTTTTTATTTTTTTAAATGCAAGCTTACCTCTCGCTCCATTTCATTCTTAGTCAGATGCATCTGCTTGAGGATCTGTGAGCGCTGTTCCATTACTAGTGTCTTTTCATAGGTGTAGGCTGAGATGTCACTATCATGCTATAGGATTGGAAGACAAAGTTTAAGTGTACAACAAGCATCATATGGTGGATGCTGGTGTGGATGTATGTAGGTTGTATAGACAACACTACATTATACTGAGAGTCATTTCGGTTACACTGATCTACTTGGTGCAGGGGAGAAGTTTTGATCAAGCTCTTGTATCGCATTATTTCACACTTTCACCAAAGTACTTGTTATACCCTGAGGTCCTAAACCGGCTTCTGCTGTGAATCGATGCTCAATAAATGAAACAAATAAATGAACGATGAAAATCAATTGCGCAGGTGTAACAAATGTGAGTTTACGCGCCAGTCTCACCATCTCCACCACTTCCACCTGAGCATCAATACGCAGATGATAGAGAAAAGTTTTGACATCCTTTTTCATCTGAATACTGTTGTCATCCATCTGAGCCACGGTGAAAATGCGCATCTTGCACTTCCTCCACACCTGCGAGAAAATGGAGAGCACCAGATGAAGCCGTATCCAACCAAAAGAATACTTTAGTCTTGCATTTGCCACCTTATGCTGACGCAGCAGGAAGGGCAGAAGCATCAACATGCCTCCATCGTGGACAATCCACCACACATCAATGTGTCCTTCGGTGAAGCGCTCTCCATTGGACGGGTAGCTAGAGATGTTTTTGGGAACCAACAAGGCCAAACTGGCCACTGTGGTCTCTCTGACCACCTCTACACAGAAACAGGAGGAATATATTTGCATTAAAGAGTGACTGGACAAATTGACCAATTTGACAGTATGTCAAATGTGAAGCTGACTCTTCAAGAAAAAGTCAAATACCTCAAGTAGTACAGATTGTGCAGTAGACAGAGGTCACACAAAGTTAAGAAACATTAAAGATGGTGAGTATATCGTCAGCAGTAACTTACCAATAAAGTTTCGGAATTGTTGGTGGAACTCGGGCTGTTTCCAGTTCCGTGGCCAGCTGACCATCACAGTGTTGTGCTTCAAACCTCCAAGTCCTCCAACCTGGATCAGGTGGGATGTCCCATCTCTCAGATTGGAGGATATGACCACTTGGGGGAAGCCCTTCACCTTCTCTGTCTCCATCAGCTTGCGCAAAGACTTCAGCATGGCAAAGAATCACCGTTAGACATGGTAACAAACTGTGTTCGCTTAGTGGGATGAGTGACAGAGACCTGGTCTGCCTTTTGTGCTTCAGTATAGTTGTCAAGGAACTTTCCTTGAACAGACGTGCCAACGATAGTGAGACCCTTCCCCGCTTTCAGTTGATTAGTCAACGAGATTAGACGAGGCTGCTCCACATTCTGCTCGGCATCCATACTGACAAGAACCAGGATCTGCGGCCTGAGCAGAGAAATGGGTACG
Source organism: Festucalex cinctus (assembly GCF_051991245.1). NCBI lineage: Eukaryota > Metazoa > Chordata > Actinopteri > Syngnathiformes > Syngnathidae > Festucalex > Festucalex cinctus. Next base: position 24,304,981 of record NC_135412.1, on the reverse strand, counting down.
CAGCTAGAGCGCAGCCAGCTTGAACAGAAATCGAGCATCAATTTCTGTAAATGATCACAACTGAGCTTGATTATGACTGACCTCCAGTTCTTGGTATGTGGCGGCCCCTCCTCCAACCTCATGAGAGCAAATCGAGCAGCGCTCAGAGAGATGCCGCGGATCCCATCACCCCACTCTTTCTCAGCTCTTTCACATCATATTTTATACAGTTAGCATGTGTGTCTCAAAAGAGATTTGCATTTAGTCTCCATCACATGATGACATACTTACCCGCAGAATTCAATGTATTTGTAGATGCAGGTGGCGATCCCCATGGCAACGATGGCATAATACCAGGAACAGATGAACATAAGTGATAGGCACAAGCTCATGCCCAGGAATGAGAGAGCCCTGTGGAGGACAGTACGTTGCATTTTTGATCAAACTGGTGTTTACTGGCAGCCTCAAAATGTTATTATTTTGCTTGCAGCTTGGCAGCTTTCGGGCTTCTAGTACTCCCTACCCGCTTCTTAAGTTACTTGTATGTTGGAATTCCTGCAACTGATCCAGCGGTTCAGATAATGGATGGCTGGATGAAAGCTGAGAAGTTGTATAAGAGGCCATCAAGGTCATGACTCAGGTGAACTCTCACACAAGCAACTGAAATGCTCTCATAGTCGCATCTGAAACACCCTCACTCACTACTGAAATGCTTCCATACAAACTACTGAAAAAAAACAACAGTTTAGTGTGTGTGAGAACGTTTCAGTAATCCTGAATCATGTCCCTCATAGGTATATAATGCGGCTTTTCTGTGTACTTTGGCTTTCTCTCATTTTATGTTGAGCATTGCTTAAAATCAACCATGTTCTGACATTATCATCCTTTTTTTTTTATTTTATTTTTTTTATAACCATTTTATGCTTTATGATTAGTTAAAAACTGGTTTAGTTATTTCAATGAAGAACCTCTTCAGATTCATCCATCTATTTTCTCTACAGGGAGTCCTCAAGTTACGGACGAGTTCCGTTCCGACGCTGGCAATGTAACCCGAATTTCGACTTAAGTTGGATTTCACCGTTAAAGTCGATATTTACATCAAAATTACTTTGTAATTTTACAAAACATATTTGCGCCACCCGGAAGATTCCGGAACCAATATTTTGTGTTTCCGCACGGACACTCATTGTTGACGGACGGTAAAGCGGAGCTAATGGAAACTTAAACAACTGCTTGGTGGACGCCTGTTGCTAGAGGTAACAACAACACAACTTTAAATAACTTTAAAATGGCCTGATTACGATGGGAAATTAATGAAAAGGAAGGTGCTACGGATGAAGCATGTGCGTCGAAACGTCGTATGGTCGCGTACGTCGTAACTCGAGGACTCCCTGTACTGCTAATCGTCGAGTTAGGGTCACGGGTGACTTTGGGCGAAAGGCACGGTACACCCTAGACTGGTGAGCAGCCAATCAGTGGGCATTTTTACTGATTCCGAGAGCAAATCCTGGATAATCTTGTCACCATGCTACTATTAAAATAGCATTGTCCAGCCTTTAAATAGCAATTAAAGGTGATATACGTTTTAAAAATAAACATGTAGCTCACCAGTGGTAGAACTTAAAACGTGGCCTCCAATTAGGTGTCCTCAGTAAAGTTTGCAGTGCACAAGCAAGGTTAACAAACATGTAGCACATCAAGAAGAACCTGAGAAAGACAAAGGAGCAGTTCAACACGAACATGTTGTACGTACAGTATGTTTGGCTTGGCATCAAAATTACATGGAGAGGATGGGTGCGACGGCATCCAAAGAGGCAATAATGATGCCAATCTCACAAATGCTAGCTGTGAGCAGGAGGGCCCAGGTGGGCTCCCCATTGGCTTTACCATGTCCAAACACCTGTGTGGATAAAAACCAAAAAAGGGGCTTTAGTAAATCACATTGCATTATCCTCGTGCTGAATTACGTTGTTACTGTAAATATATGACAGGATAGACACGACGAAAGATTGAGTGTTAGAGTAAGCTTGAACATTCATCGGAAAGAATCAAGCTGGCATTAGTGAACTCACCCGAAGGAATGGGATGATACCGTCTCTCGAGATGGCCTGCAGGAGGCGTGGCGCTCCGGTCAGACTCTGGAGCCCTGCGCCACAGGTGGAGAAAAAAGATCCAAAAACAATGACCCACGGAGACGGCCACGCTAGAGTCCCAATCACCAGGTTACCATTGACCCCTTCACCAAACCTGCAAGGTGAAGACAAATGAGAAATAAGTAAGAGTTTACTTAGATTTTGGAGGACTGCAAGGTTTAGTAATGGGTCCAATAAGTGGGACCTACTTGTCCCTCAGGACAACACCCTCTATACAAGCACCAAAGAGCACCACACAGGACATATCTGAATCAGAAGTCTACTAAGGAATACATCATTGGAAATGTTGAGAAAGCAACAACAAACAAATGCTTGGCTCTTTCAAATCCATTCGGATTGTGTTTTATAGACTATTGCTGCTCTGTGAAAGATACACACAGTAGATGTAGTGGTGATGGCTGCAATGGTGCCGATGGGGATGGACTTCTGAGCATCACGTAGGTCTCCAGAACGGTTGGAACCTGCCATGATACCTGCAACACAAGGCAAGCAATTTGACCATTGCAGGTGAGTTTTGAGCTTTTGTTGACCGCACGTCCAGCTTTTTAATGTTTTAGTACTTTTGCTCAACTAGCTCTTCTCCAACAAGGAGCCGAACAGCAAAATTCACAGGTTTTGAATAGTAAAAGATTTCCAAGGACGTCCTCTTCTATGTCTTTCTGTGACTCTTCCATTCTCTCTGTACCTTTATTGCAAACTGCTCATGACACTGTGATTGTCTGACACTCTGACCACTTCCTGATGGATATTCGAACGACATGTCAAGTGCCTGAGCAGCGATTAATATTTTTGTCCGTCGCCACGCGAACTGTGCAAGTAATGGACGAGCAGTGTTGCCAGGTGTACGATAACTATCGTGTTTGTACGATAATTTGTCCATCTGTACGATGTATGATCAATAATCCTAAAAAATGGCTAGTGTACGATAATTTGACCATTTCATAGTTGCCTGCGAAACTGAAACTGACAGTTGTTTGTGAACCCTGAAGGTATCTGTTCTCATGTGACATAATACCAACCAATCGTGATTTGCAGAGCGTGAGAAACGAGTGACGTCCATCACGCATTGATTGGCTGAATGGTAAGCGTCCGCCCCAGGAGACGCTCCCAGACAGGAAGTCGAGCATGAGTCAAATCACCAAAACAAGTGAATGAGAGGTAAACGCAGAAGACAGAGAAGGAGAAGGAGAGATAAACAGAAGCAAAATGAATTCCATTGAAGGGGACAGTGAGGAGGGACGAGAGAAATAAGCATCGCCCACAAACTTAGAGAAAAGACTGGGAAAGTCCGTCCCACTTTGCCGGTTGGCTGCAACCCGTTGCGAGCTTAGACGGTAAGGCCGTTTGTCGTCGTTGTTGCAACACAGAGATGTTTGCTGAATTAACGGTTTGAAAAGACCACAGCAAATCAAAAAGGCACACTGAGAAACTTAAAAAAAAAAAATGGTGCCTCCAGCACTCATGATTAGCTCATTAGTTCCCACCAGTCAGTCAGTGTTTGCTGGGGACATATTAGTCTAACACAGCTTTAAGTTCACGATAACCCATTCTCTACTGACACAACGAAGCTTTGAGTATCTGTGAGCGGAGTACACTATTAAACACTAGAACGAAAATATTGGACTGTCGTGAATCAGTGGGCTTGTTATTTTGGTTATGAGGGGTGTACAATAATTTCCATCAAAATACGACCATTTTGAGTCGACGGTACGATCATCATATATTTCCCACCTAGCAACGCTGTGGACGAGTGAAAATAGACTCCTAGTTCATGAAACTCGCGAAAATCCTGGTCGTCTTTTTCTCTATCCATCAAGTGTACCACTGCGTGCTGCACTCCCCTCACTTCCCCTCGAGCCTTGAAGGAGTGGTGGCTAACCCCGAGTTTACACCGGTTGCGTGTGTGCGGTGAGGCTGCGGTGCGTCTTGACTGCATGCTCCGGATACGTCAATTTTTTGGCCAACTTACACCGGCTCCGCACAGCTGCGCTCCGGCAGCTCCGTCGCCGACCGCTTCCCGCCGTGTCTCGCGTGACCGCGCGCGATCATGTGGCATTCAAAACAACGACAAACACACAGAAAGTCTGTGCTCAACAGAGAAGCAGAAAGAGAGGTGGACTTTTATTATTTTGTGGCTTTCTACCTCCAATATAAACCTCTCCTCGTCCATGTTCGCTGGTGTCTAAACCGTGAATGAGCACCTCGCCCGTTAACTCCAGGGCTGGCTACGCCCACATCACGTTTTGCTAACATGCTTGCGAAATAGGAGCTTTGCGAGTGTTTTATTTTGAAAGGTAACCGGAAATTTATTTTGAAACTGCCTCGGTCTTGCCATTTGCCGGAGGCCGGCAAAAATAGAAAATAGGTCTATCCTTGCGGAAGGGCTGCGGCACGCTGCAGCTGAGACGCAGTCGACATGCAGCACACACGCAAGCGGTGTAATTCGCACCATTCGAATGAATGGAATCTAATTGGTTGCGTCGCCGGAACGCACCTCAGCCGCACCGCAGCCGCAACCGGTGTGAGTCCCGGGTAAGATTTAGTCTCGACGGGCCGCCACTGCTGCTTAATGAATGTGGAGGAAAGACTGTACTGTACACAATTTTGTTGACATTTCAACGACATCTATCTACTGGCAGCATGCCTCTAACCTGTGACAGATGGGAAGTATATTCCCACCAGCAGTGTGAAGAAGCTGGTGATGTCGGCGATTACAAAGCGGTTCGTGCTGGAAGCGGAACCGTCTGGGTCCACTTGGGATGCCAGTCCTCTCTTCTCTACAATCATCCCTTTTTCCAAATAATTGCCAAACAGGTTTTCTGGAAGAGGAATCCACTGAGCTTCTCATCTGGATATTTTTTCTTATTTTTTTGGTAATTGGGTCATGCAATGAAACTTGAGGCACTATTACCTGCCAGGATTCCACTCGTGACCCCTGGAATGCCCTGTATCTCTGTGACGTTGTTGTCGCTGAAGTAGTCATCGCAGGTGGCATTGATGTACTCGGAATCACAGAAAGAGCGCCACAGTTTGGTGGTGACTGTCTCGTTGTCAATTTCAATGACCTTTGCGCAGACGTCATAGCCCTTGGAGGCAAGGGTTCGATTTCCCAGGAGGCACACACTGTAGGGAAAGGTCAAGGAGAAGGAACACATTTCAGAAACTTATGCCACCACAAAATCCCTCATCAGAAATGTCCATTAGACTGACGGGAAGACCGGCGGGTCAATGGCGGTCTTGATGACTCCTGCATAGACAGCCAGGATGGAGAGGATGACACAAGCGAGGAAGACCAGCGCCAGCTTGTTGACATATTTGACCCCCACGAACACCACCAGAGCCATGAAGCTTAGAACGATGGTGCCGTACACCCGCATATTATTTAGGAGGGCGGCCTCTGCTTCCAGCCCTTCCAAGCCTTCGATCTTGAAGATGGCTGCCTGAGGAATAATATAAATCTGACAGATGGGAAGATAGTTCAAGGCAAGGAAAGAAAATGGGCAAGGTTGTGGAGGATAATGGAGGAGACAGAATACATATGTTCATCTTTGCCTTTAAAATGCAATACAGTATGATACAGTGGAATACATACATGGGGATATAAACAACCCCAGCTATAGTAAGTGGTTGACAGTTTACTGTCTGTTTTAGAAGATCTTGTCCTGTATTGTATTATATTATAATATTTGACTCATATTGCAATATCATACAAAATATCAACATGTTCCAAATAGAGGTTATGTACCAAACTATTAATATTCCATCCCTCACATATCGTAAGCATAATCCCACCGGCACGCCAGCAATGCTAAAAATGCTCAACCATGACTGAACATGTAAGCAAGATTTAGTAATGCAGAATATACGTAGGCTATCCAACTCTACTGTATAACTGGCACACCTGACTGGAATGCAGCCATTGCTAATTCCAAACGAACTCTCCAGTTGGGACACGTAATGTCTACAATGTCAATTTAAGATCTTACATAAGCAGTGTTGAATAACACACAAATGCTAGCATAATAATTGCTAACTTACCAGCAGGATTTCAATGCAACCAAGGATGTACATAGCGCCAGCAAAAGTGGTGCCCAAGTAGAAACAAATCCCAACAGCGCCGCCAAACTCAGGCCCAAGTGAGCGAGAGATCATGTAGTAGGAACCTCCAGCTAGAAGAAGAAAACGCTCAGTCAGTCAGAGAGAAGTCAGCGTCAACAAAGTATTATTTAACAGTTTCCGTCATCCACTCACCCGGCACCACTCCGTTTGTAGCAATGGCACTCATGGAGATGGCCGTGAGCATAGTCTGATGATAGAAAAATGCAAAAGAAATACATCTGACTGTGAAACAAGAACCAAGTGAATTTATCTACTTGATGAATTCTCCATTATGCATTTTCACCTTGAGGCTGGTTACTACGGAGCCCCTTAGGTGACATGGTAGGAAAAAAAACAACAACTTTATGCTCTCTCGCAAAACCTTTGCAAAACAACTTTGCGTCCCCCCCACCACCACCACCATCATAGATGATAACTTTTGACCTTTGCACTATGCAGGGTTGCGGAATCCAAGTCCAGAACGTAAAAACTCTACCACAGATTGGCTTTAGCCACAGGTGCTTCTACTTAATTGGCAGGTAAACGAGCTTATAGAAGCACATGTTGAGTAGAAGCACCTGTGGCTAAAGTCAAACTGTTTCAGAGTTTGTTCTCTCTGGACTTTTCTCAGGATTTGGTCTGGTACTTTTCTTCCATAATCTCCCAAAACAATTTGCAATTTGGACTCATCAGTCCACAGCACACTTTTCCACTTTGCGTTAGTCAGTCTCAGATGATCTTGGGCCCAGAGAAGCCTTCAGTGTTCGAGGTGTTGTTGATACTTTGTATGGCTTTCGCTTTGCCCAGTTTTCACTTGCAATTTTAGGTGTAGCATCGAACTGTGTTAAATGTCAATGGTTTTCTGAACTGCTCCTGAGCTCACATGGCAATATCATTTATACAGTGATGCTAGTTTTTAATGCAGTGCTTCCTGAGGGATTAAAGGTCACGTGTATTCAATCTTGGTTTTCGTCCTTGTTCCTCCCATGCGGAGATTTGTCCAGATTCTTGGAATCTTTTGATATTATGGACCGTAGATGTGAAATCACAACATTCCTTGCAATTCTATGTTGAGAATTACGTTCCTTATACTGTTGCTCATACAGTTGTTCACAAAGTGCCGAACCTCACCCCCCTCTTTGCCTGTGAATGACTTTTGAGTATGCACCTTTTATACACATATGATAATCACCTGTATCCAATCAGGCTGTTCACCTCTGGAAAGTTCCAAACAGATGTTTGTTTTTTTCGCATTCCTCAACTTTCCCAGTCTTCTGTTGCTTCTGTCCCAGCATTTTTTTTTAAATGTTGCAGGCATCAAATTCAAATTTATAGAACATTTCCTTCATCCACCCATTTTCTTAACCGCTTGGTCCTCACTCGGGTTGCGGGGGGTGATGGAACCTATCCCAGCTGGCTTCGGACAGTAGGCGGGTTACACCCTGAACTGGTTGCTCGCCAATTGCAGTGATAGAGAATTTTCAAACAATAATGTTCATCAGTTTATACATAAAATATCTTGTCTTTGTGGTGGATTCAATTAAATAGAGGTTGAAAAGGATTTGTGTAGTATTGTAATCTGTTTTTGCTTTATTCCCTGTCCCACCCTCAACGGAAAATATGCGACTTGAATTTAGTCTTGCAATTCTCAGTAAATCCATGTCTAACCACTGCAGACATTGTGGGAGACATTCTTTTCCAAAGGTTGCATTGGATTGCCAGGATTTGAGTGGAATTTCAGGAAATGCTCAGCTATATTGCCATTATTACACGATAAAGCCACAGAGGCCACATGGCTCAGCAAACGGGAAGTAAACCCCTTTTGGGCAGAAGGCATGTTGAAACGCAAATGAAGAAGAATCTTAGACTGCTTGCCAGTTTACACGGCAGCCTCCAACTTGAAGGTAGATTTTTGTTGGATTACAACATAGCAACTGTACAATACATTTTACTCAAATATATAGCACGGTATTTTATACTGCATTTTGCTGTAACAGTGTGCGATTGATGCAAAGTAGGATAAAGGCCATGGTGCAGTTGTTGGTGGCTAACTATTTGAGGCCAGGATTTGCCAGGTCACCTTCAGCATCTGGATAATGCACATTCTAATCATACCAACCGGTATTGAGCCAAGGCACATGTTGTACATACGAAAAAACCTCACAGCAAAGCACCAAACAAAAATGCCACAAAAGATAATGATAATCTGGTCTCAATGTATTCACAAATGTACTTGTAAGTAATGTAAGTAGTTCAACACAAGGCGATTGCATCAAGTGGATGAGCATTTCATTGTTCTGCCTTTCATTGTAAGTTGCTGGCATAGATGGATGAATATCACATTTCAAGTCAATAACTAATCATTTTTTAACCAATTCTGTGAAATTCCATTATTTTGGCATCATATGGTCAGAAATTAGTGACGTAAATCAACGGTGAGGATTCACAAGTTAGGAGCACATGCACGTCTACAATACTCACTGTGGAGCAACACATGAAGACAATTATGAAGGAACCAAGGACGCCTCCAATCCCGACCATCCAGGTCATTCGCAAGAAGAGGATCACACCGAAAATATTCTGAATGCATGGCAAGTAAACACCCATCAGAGTTCCCAGTTGTGGAGCCTGACAAACACAAAATGCGAACAATGTGAAAGGCAAATACAAGTTGCCGCCAGTGTCACTTGTTTTTTTTTGTCAACCCTTTAGTAGAACTAGAAATTGAATTTTTGACTGTATGATTTCTCCTTAACGCAGTGCGGTTCCCATTCACTTCTTCACCTTGACAGGTTTTTTCGACGGACGTGCACCCTCTTCATTGTTCTCGGCCTCCTCATGCTCTTTACTCCCTGTCGGCAGGTTGGAGTAGTTGGCAAGGCTGCTGAGCAAAGAGGACACCATCGGACTGGTGTCCATCTCCTCCTGCAAGTGTACACGCACACAGACGCAGGCAGACACGCACTCATCGCTATCAATTTCATTCTCTCCGAGTACGCATTTGACAGAGAGAGAAAAAAAAAAACCTCTCTGACCTCAAACAGGGCCATGTTCTTGCCGTCATACTGCTGGCTCTTCTCCACATCACTTGAGGCACTGCTGTTGATGAAAGGACTGCTCTCCTTGGGGTTTCCATCACCTGAGACACCAATCAATGACAAGAATGGGTTGAAGTGGAGGGCATATAAACATTATATTGAGGTTCATTTTGCTCAGGCATTGGGGGTCAAAAGCCTGTCAGGCGGCGAGTAGATCAAGTGATCGCAAGTTCAAGTCCAATTCATTCAATTTCTTGTAAACTTTCCAAGTTCCTTCCAGGATTTTCCTCTTGTCTTTAGTTCACCAGCTGACTCAGTCTTCCTCTGCCTCTCTTGCCTTTCAAGTTCAGTGTAGTGATTGTTTGATGACATTGTCTGCCAAGTGTGTCTGATCCAACCCCATTTGTGACAGAGAATTTCAATCTCAACACTTCTTGTCCTGCTCTTTCCAACAGTTTTTCATTTCTGTTGTTGGCCTCAACAATGTCAACAACGCAAGAAACTCAACTCAACTTTATTTATAAAGCACTTTCAAACAAGCATTGCTGTATACAAAGTGCTGTACATGGTCGTGCAGTAAAGAATAAGATAAGAAAAACAAGAACAAAGCAAACATTTGAAGTGAATATAAAAGTATGTATATATAAAAGTAAGTACATAAATTTTACATCAGTAAATTAATAACAAGAAATAGGCGAGTGAATAAATAAATAAATAGAATAAACAGATTTATAACACAAAACACAGTACACACCACAAAATGTCTCATGGTGCGCCAAAAGCCAAAGAATACAGATGGGTTTTAAGACGGTTTTAAAAGTAGATAAAGAGGGGGATTGCCTAATATTTTGTGGAAGGTCGTTCCTAAGGGAGGGACCGGCAACTGCAAAGGCTCGACCCCCTCTCGGTACATCCAATTGTGTCTGGTCTGCTGACCTGAGGCACTGGGCAGGTGAGGAGGGCTGCAAGAGCTCAGCGAGGTAAGGTGGGGCAAGACCATTTAGAGATTTAAAAACAAATAAAAGAATCTTAAAATGGACTCTAAATTTTACAGGCAGAGAGGCCAGGATAGGGGTTATGTGCTCCCTCTTTCGGGCACCAGTTAGGAGACGTGCAGCAGCATTTTGGACAAGCTGGAGACGCTTGAGGATGATTCCAAAGTAAAGTGCATTACAGTAATCCAGCCGAGATGTAACAAAGGCATAGATTACCATTTCTAAGTGCTGCTGAGGACTTACTACTTACTTACGTACTTGCTGAACACTTACTAACCTTGTCTTTGGCCCTCCATCTCTTGATATGACAGTCCCTAAGTATGTGAAACACTATGGCTTCAGGGGTGGCGTGGCTCAGTGGTAGACTGGTCGTCTCCCACCCGTGAGGTTGTGGGTTCACGGACTCACTATTCTTGGCTTCCCTTGCAATCAGTTTGGAAAACAGGAACCGGGGAGTAACAGTGAAATCAACTTTATTACATCTGGAAACTAATGGGCAAATCTACTTGAAAACCACCTCTGTGTAACGCTGGAGCAGATATTTGCGTATATCAGCTCGCACTTCAGAAACGTTGATAGATGAGTGCCACATCATCACGGCTTTTCCATCTGGGCCCACTAAGAACTTTTCAGTTCCATTTGATGTCACTGGTTTTCAACGGGTCCCAGAACAGTCTATTGGTGGGGTTACCAAAGTTGTCTCCAACTAGAGGACAGGAACTCTGGAGGAAGGTGTGAACCCCTTGCTCATCTTTCCCGTTCACATCCCCTTTCTCAAACAAGAAGAAGTTTGGAACAAAGTCGTTGCCGGGCTTGACATGCTTTAAAGCTGGCAGGTGACCATGTCAAAGTGTCCTTGAGCAAGACAGACACTGAACCCTGATTTGCTCCCAGTGGACCTAGCAGTGCCTTGCATGGCAGCAGCCGACCGCTGGTGTGTAAGTGTGTGTGAATGGGTGAATGTGAGGCTTTGGAAAGCGCTTTGGGCACTATAACTAAAAAAGTGCTATATAAATAGCAGTCCATTCCATTCAAGGGGGTGAATTTCATTTTTGACTACACTGTTGTGCACATGACCTTGGTTTTTATCTCTGCCTTCTGTCAATTCTACTTTGGCAAACATGTTGGCCAGTAGAGCGCCAGAGGTGATTGTGTGACAACGGAGCAATGTCATCTGCAAAGTCATGTTGAGGCCACGGTGTCCACTGCAAGCCAAACTTGTCTTCTTATGTCGTTCTTCACGTAATGTCGTCTACAGACTTGAAAAGTATTAATTGCAGGAACAGGCAGTTCCAATACTGTGGAATGTTCTGGGAGCAAACCCATTATGAACAACTTGACAGAGCGACGTCAATGACGGGCCGTTGTATTGACGGATGTCCACCTTTCGACGAGTGCATCCACATTTTCGGCGAGCGCTTTATGACGCGAAGCCTCGTAAAAATACACGGACTGAAGAAGGTTTACGTCCTTCTCAGTCCGTGTTCAAGCAAAACATGTGCTTTAAACAATAAATTCTTAACCAATAAAAGAATAAATAGGAAAAAAACTGAGCGATAATTTCTTCCAAAACGTTTATGCGATATCACAGGCTGCAACTTGAAATGCGAGGCAGATTTGTACCCTTCATGTGACACGGCTATTACAAAATGGACAGTTGATTCCAGCTTTTAAAAGCTTAATAGGACACAGGCTCAAGGGGATTATCCAGCAGCTGCTGGAGGCCACAGAGGAAGGCAGAATTTAACATCTGCATGTGAGCAAAATGTCCCAATCAGCTGCATAAGTGAGCTTGAATTACATCAATTACATCAGGCCCACAAATATCCCGTCTGTTTTCACCCCGCCTGCTGTAAATGAAGATTCCGTATTATTATTGTCTCCACTGAGCCAAGTTGACACTGATTTGGGAAGCCTTCTGTCATGGTCAATTATACAGCAAAAAAACTGATCTGTTTGGTCCACCTGACATTCTGAGATCAGGAACTAGAACTACTTCCTGATTTTGCATGTAAGAACCATGGGAAATGTAGTTCTACTATCCACTGTGGTTGCCAGTTGCCTGTCAGACAATGCAAGCGTTGATCTTTCTAGCGGTCTATTTACAATGTTAGAATGCGTGTGCAGCGTGAGGTAAACACCGGCACAACCAGCTACCAATAGTTGTCAGGACTGAGCAAAAAAGGTTAGATAATGGAGAGTGCATTGACCTGTTTAGTGCCGTTGAACAGTCAACCAGTATAGCATTTAGCAATAGCATTTAGCATTAGCAATTGATGCTTATTTCACGTTTTTTGAACATTGTTAGTGAAAACTCCATCCACAAGTCTTGAGAGATTACACCCAAATAAAACGTTTCATAAATAAACAAGCTAGTCAATTAATGGTGCCTGATTGTGGTCTATAGAGACAATATTCTCGTGTGAATGAGATGCTATATTCTTCATTGAAGTAAAGATTAGGTGACACACTGTACTGTATTTTATCTAGTCTAAGATAACTGGGTGGTGTTGTAGCTCAGTTGGAGGATTAAAGGAAATCTCTGTCACTGCTCTTTGCTCTTTTTCTGGACCCTGGACAAACATTCTCAGATGAGTGATCCCAGTGACTTGTGAGGCGACTTAGTAACATGAGCGAGCCGAAGCTGTGACTGCAAGTGTTTTCTTTTATTGAACGCAAGCCCATATTTCCAGTGTGTGAGTACATCCACTTCAAGTGACACATGGCACAGAAACCCAAGTGACAACGGCAGAAGTAAACAGGATTTCTGGCTTGTTGTAATGCAAGGGTAGTTAAATGATCCAGGCCTCAGATTTGTATTCTTTCACTACCGTGGCGTATATCCAAATGAAGGCAAAATTTGAGACAATTTTACACTAAATATGCACATAAATCCTTTTGATTGATTCAACCTAAAATACTTTGGGGCATATTCACTAAAGGTTTGCGTCGCCTTTGCACCGAGCTAACCAGTAAAAATGGAGCAATCCGGGAGCGCCTAATTCATTAAACGCGCAGATGGGGAAATCCGTCACTCAGTGTTCTGCCAACCAGATCGCACCACGGTGCGCCGGTGTTATTTGCGCGTATGTAAATTAGGTAATTTGCATACATTTGACGCAAAATATGCCCACCCCAATGCAAATGAGACTCATTGATATACAGCGTCTAATTCACTAACGCCAGCGCAAATAGCCACACCGAGTTTGGTGACGCAAATAACGTTTTTGGAAAGCATGTATAAACCTGCCGCAACCTCGATCCCGGGATCATGACAGCGGTGCATGTCATTTGCGGCACAAGAGAGAGAGAGGGAGCGAGGGAGGCAATTTTTTCGTGTTGGTTTAGGACACATGATGTAACCCGGGCTGATCGGCAATGGCAGGGAGGCCAACCTCTGAAAATATATTTTTAAAAAACAATCGCACCGGTAATTTGTACTTTATGAATGAATGACGTCGTTGTCGTCCTCTCTGCTCTGTACAGCTTAATGGCGCTATAAACGCTTACTCTCGGTCCAACCTTGTTTTCTGATAATCGCAACTGTTACTATAACAACCATGTTCTTGGCGCAAATCCATTGCCATGTGTGGTAAATCAGGTGCAAATTTGCTCCAAGCTGTCAGTTTTGTGGGCGTGTTTGCGCCGGTATATGATTAGAGCAATATGCTTCGTGAATAGGTGGGTAACTGGGCGCAGACTGCCTGTGCAGTTGTGGTGCAATATTTCGCGCTATTACCGGACGCAGCACATTCTTAGTGAATATACCACATTGTGTTTTATGGTCATATATAATGTTAATGCTGCAAAATCGCAGTTGAGATTGCAAGGGTAGTTATATGATTGAGTCCTCAGATTTGTATTCTTTCACTACCGTGGCGTATATCCAAATGAAGGCAAGATTGGAGGCAATTTTACACTAAATTTCCACATATGGATTCAACATAAAATACATAGTGTTTTATGGTCATATATAATTAACCTTGCTCTCGTAAGGTGAATTCTCGCGGTATTTGTGAGTTGACAAACTCCGGAGAATATGTCTTGTACCGCTCCCGCTGATAACAATCACAGAGCGACATTGTTTTGTGTTTGGGGGCGGGATATGCAACTGTGACAAAACCAGGAAGCCGGCGCTGACGCCGGAGCTAACAAACAAACCTAACATGGACGAATGGATGCTACAATTAATTCTGTTCTCGCAGAATTACTCACCCTTTCTTTGCTGAATGTTGAAGAGCGAGATGCGCCTCGTGCATTTCTGGCTGGTAAGATGTTTGTGCTTTTCCCCACTTCGGCAGGAATGAACACAAAATTTTCACCCGTGGCCGTGATTGGTTAAAACAAACGTGTAGAATGCCGCATCGTCCAATCAGCTCGAATTATTGTACAGAATGTCCCGCCTTTTCCGATCAAATGTATTTATTTATTTATATTGCGGATCATATCCATCTGGCTGTTGCCTGGTTAATATATAATGTTAATGCTGCAAAATTTCAGTTGAGAAGAAATAACTGGAAGCAAGATTTTAAATTATTATTATTATTATTATTATGTCTAAATCAACATTTCTGTTTTATTATTATTATTATTTGAATTTTCTAATGTCTAAAATCTAAATAAGCAAATATTCAACATTTGTCTGTTTATCCATCCATCCATTTTCTTAACCGCTTGCCCCTCACAAGGATCGTTAGGGGTGCTGGAGCCTATCCCAGCTGGCTTCAGGCAGTAGGCGGGCTACACCCTGAACTGGTTGCCAGCCAATCGCAGCATTTGTCTGTTTAATTAAGGCTTAGTTGGATTGTTGTCTTGTTTTGGTGATGGCCCAGGAAATTGTACTTCTCTTTATGTCACTTAGAGACTCACGGTCACCAGCCAATCACTTGTACAGAGAATCTTTACTTAACTGCGATTACCTGAAGAAAACCTGAGAACTTGCAAACCTCTCTGCACCGGCAGTCTGTCGCCAAGATTCGAACCCAGAACCTCAAAACTGTAACAGCTGAATCACACTGCCGCACATTCTAATCCATAATATAGAAAAGAAATTGGGTTTGTCTAAACGACGACAATATGTCAAGACCTTTGTAATCCAACTTTGACATTCTGACCCACTCGCTTGATATGATTAAAGTCATGACGTGACACACTCTACATTCAAGTGGAGCAATTGGAAGAGGCGCTAAAACACATTGTGAGGATTACTGACAATCACTGAAAGGATTTAAACACACTCCCTGATGAAACACCACCCTTGGCTGTCCTTTGCATTCTTGAGGTGCACCGTTGAGGGCGACATGCCAGGATGGAAGACAAAAAAAAAAAAAGCTCTCTTCTCGTAGACAGATTAGTGAAGCAATACATCTATAGCAGGTAACAAAATCCAAATATTTATATGACAAAAGAAGGTCAGCTTTAGATGTTGCCACACTCTGCTACATGCGATTATGCACAATTGCATGGCAAATGTGCATAATTGTGCACAATCTCATATCCATTTACGACCAAATAGGAAGCGACACTAGAACGCTACATTGATAAAATGCTTCTATCATTGGGGAAGGAAAAGATGAGTGGAAACTGTGAACGTTGTTTACATTTGACCATCAATATTTGCTTGTATCACTACTTTTGGAAAGAACTTTGTCTCTCAAGACACCCCTGTAAATACCCTGTAAGTTCCCTTGTTTATCGCTGAGTTTGTGTTCCAAAAAATACCCGCAATAAGTGAAATCCGCAAAGTAGTCAGTACGTTTATTATGAATGTTTTAAGGCTGTAAAAACCATCACCACACACTTTATACACTTCTCAGACAGGCATTTACATTTTAGCACATTTCTCTCTGCATAAATGTAAAAAAAAAAATAGGTGCAGTACTTGAAAAAAATGCACGCAAAATTACACGCACAAAAAAATCTGCATAACAATGAGGCTGCGAACATGTGAATCGCATTATAGCGAGGGAACACTGTATATTTAAACTACAATAAAATGAGAACTCAACACAATTTTATATAACTCATATTCCTGATGCCCGCTAAGAACATTTGAGCTGTCAATCAGTGATCATTTCATAAGACCCTTTCCCATTCATAAAAATGATTACGTTTGGGCAATCAGAGAAATGGATTCTATATTCACATGCCGACAAACAGGCTTGTGACATCTGGACAGTGGATTAGTTCATCTCAGCTGCCTGTGTTTGTTTTAAGATCAGGCAGGATCCTCTTGTACCTTTTTAAAGAAAAAAATCTTGACATTGTCAGATGCAGAAAAACATTTTCCCCAAATTTCAGAATGACCATCTTTTCCTTTGTCACACAAAGTTAGATTAGCATCGATGCAATTTGATATTTAGTGTTTGGTTTAGAATGTTGTTGTTGTTGTCCCAAATACAAGTAAGTTGGCTATAAAATGAGCTGCCTGCTGTGAATTGGATGCGTGGTTTAGCGCCGATCCCAGTTGAATTCAGGAGAACTGTTCCAGACCATCGAGGTCACTGAAGCATTGAGTGGTGTGCAGCTCTTAGCATGTGAGAAAACATCCAACCCAAACAGCAGTTTGCGTAAGAAAATAACTTCCTTTTCTTTTCTGTGTGCAGTACATCAATATTTGTTCGTCTACCGGACGTCTTGTTTTGACGAGGACAGTCTGCGTGTTCGCAACCTGGACCGGAAATAAACTGATGTGCAAAATCACGTCCCGCCTCTTCCATGGCATATACTCCATTTCCACTGTTACAATGTGGGATCGGAGCAGCTTCAAATACCTGGTGCCGGGGGGGGGGGGGGCGGGGGGCAGAGCAAAAAAAAAGAAAAAAGAAAAAAAGTGGCATAATGGTGAGTGCATTGACTTGTTTTGCGCTGTTGAACTGTTAGCCGAGATAGCGTTTAGCATTAGCTAGCGATTAAATTCTATTTCAGCTAAATTGTAGCATCCCGTTTTTTTCCCACCCTATCATATACATTTGTAATTTGTAACAGACAGACAATTACATTTTTTTTTAAATTTAGACGCTTTCTGTGTATTTACTTGGTTTTCTATTCATTTTTCATTTTGTATTAGTGTCCATCCATGTGCTTCCCTTGCATAACACGGTCGCAAAGCCTCACTCACCCCTGACCTCACGTTAAAGTGCACATGGTGTCATTTTATGCTCTTATATAAACACAGACAAATATTTGTAATTGAAATGACCTTCACTCTTCTCCGCAAGCTGCGCCAGATGATTTGAGGGGCTTTGAACCTACCGGAAAACGCAAAAAACTGTCAGTGGAATAGCATGCGTCAACAGACGTCTCAATTAGGATGTTCATGTTGAAGGTTCACTTTTGGACTTGGGGTTTGTTTTGTGTTCACATCTGGAGTTTTGCAACATAACGTCGGCCAACCAGCCTTTGCCTCCACTCCAGCAAATTGAATCCTGACTTTTTTTCTTCTTTTTTTTTTACTCTTGAGGTCATTATGATGAACTGCATTGAAAAATTATATTGAAGAACAAAACAAAAATGTGTTGTTCATTATCTACAAAAAACATGAGCAAGTGCAATCGCAAACAATTGATTCGAGTTCATCCAAACTGATAACTCATCCATAATAATTGTTGTTTATACAAAACAATTTCAACTTAGTTTGACCTTTATGCATTATGTTCGGAATCATCTCCAGTGGCCAATACATGATCATTAACTTCACTCAAAAAGGGAAAAAGAAAAAGAATACAAACACACTGACTGCTATTTGGAAGTGTTCATTATTTAGTAAGGCCCCAGGCCCAGCTGAAGAAAAACAGCCCATGCTTCACTGTGAGGTATGTTTTTTTGGGGGGTTGTTTTTGGTGACATTTTTACTGAAAGTGAGGACACAGTGAATTATGAACAGTTCCAAATAGCAGTCAGTGTTAGTATGAAATTTTCAGGCTTCATCTGGAGAGTATAGTTGTTGATGTCATTTTTTGGGTTCAGGGTTGTTCTTTGGTTTGGGTTTTTTTGTGTTCTTGTTTACCTTTGGTTCAATACAGATCCTGACGTTGACGTCAAAATGGCTGCTAGCGCAACAATTTTAACATGATAGAAAACGCATCTGCCACACTTGAACAATGATTGACAGCTGTTGTGGACCAGCTGCCACAATGAGAATAGGCAAAACAAAAAAAGTATCGAGGATGCTACCAAAAGAGGAATCAATGCGGAGCCAATGCACATGGTGGCTGAATCAGCAGATGCGAACTATTAGCACACGCAAAATGTGGGGGAAATCATCAGTTTCATTTGCGCGGCTACGGTTGAATAGATATTACACAGTTGAATTTAATAACTGACCAACACCATAAAGAAGACTTTTAAATGGTATAAATGATGCAGCCGATGTAGCGGCTGCTAAGTTGCTAACATACATATAACACTGCCAAGACTTGCGTGAAACTGCTAACTTCGATGGCATTTTGAGCACACATAAATGGGAAATAAATCCCGATTGTAGAAACTTGTAAAGCATTTGTATGGTCAGATTTGAAAGCACTCACCAGCGGCAACACAGAAACTAATTCCACGTTAGCAGCGCCGCCAAGTAAAAAACAAAAACAAAAAACCTCCTGACACTTACTTGGCAATCCAACATGTCCACCGCACGCATGTATATCATGTCTTTTTCATCAAAGTGACTGTCAATGCTCTTGGGTGGAAAGTTGACAGACAAAAGCTAGTTTTCAAACTCCACGCCATTGTAGCCCATTGCCAATAATTTCCAGCCGCAAGGGGGCGTGTTCAGAGAAAGTCACGTGACCTCAGGATCTCTATTGTGGTCTTTTTTTGTTGTGTTTTCCTTTGTCTTGTCCTTTTCCTTTCATTAGATAATAAAAATGTCATTTCTTTAAGCTATGATGTGTCCACTACAGAGGACATTTCTTTTAAACTTAAATACTAGGCTCAAATACAGCTAGAATAATTCAAACAATACTTTAATGTGTTCTTAAGACACGTATAGAAAACATGCTAACAACATTTAAAGCCTAAATTTGCTCAATAAAAAGTGTTATATACTTACTTTTCCCCTTCCCTAAAAAGTGCTTGCACTGAGGGAAGCCATTTTCTTTTATGATGCAATCAAACGTAGCAAAGCCCCACCCCTACACATTTGGTATCATTGGAAAACTCTGAATGTCCTCTATAGAGCACAAAATGAGTTAATTCAATCGTATGCACTGGCTGGGAGATATTCAGGTTCAAAAAAGGTCCACTACAGAGGACAAATTTGAATTGCTGGTAGTCAGGAGGATATGATTTATTTTGGTCCCCCCCATCTGATTCAAAATCCACTGCACAAGTTACGCATCTTTTTCATATTCGATCTTATTATGGATAACAGGTGTGTGTTTACATTGTATTGCATATCAACATGATTGAGGTGAAAGACAAAATAAGGTGAAGTTGAATGTTTGGTGACGCATTGTTGAACCACCATCGATTCAGCGATGACAAATTGCTCACTTAACCTCACAGTCACTCCGGTCGAGCTCATTGATTGCGATGAATCACCCGCGGACGCCTCGTGGGATCGATCAGTACTTGTTATCTTGCCTGCGTCTCTTACTCAGGAACGAATGGAATAAGCAATTCTGGCGGGATTCGGCATGCCGTCCTCCTACATAATGATCGCAATCCGCTCCATGAGAATGCACCTGATGAGATGTGCTTCAACTCGTGACCTAGTTATTCGCCACTTTACAAAACAAATGGACGAATTTGTTCTGCTTCGTGTAATTTACGTCTCAAGTTGTATTCTAAAACATACATACAATTTGACACAGGCAGTTCTTTGGAACGGACGTTTATTGCTTACTACAAATTGGACACAACAAACAAAAGAACAACAAACAAATACCTCGTTGGCCGCTTGCCATGAAAAGAGATATGATGTCGGCTATTATCCACAAAGTTTCTTTCAGTCTTTTGTCTTCTCTTAAATCCAATTTGGAGCATGACTCTTTGCGCTGACGTCACTGCTTAGCCTCCCATAACGAATGAATGTAGAGAGCTTGATTTTCGGCAAGCATTTTCATTAAAAGGTGGGAAATATGTCAAGTGTCACAAAAGACGTCCCGAGTACAACACTACATTACTGCGACTCATTGAAACCAGTCGTTTGGAGCCGCTACCTACAAAAAATGGAGAAGAAAGTGGAAGTGGAAACTTAAGGTAGCCTATTATGTTTTTGGTTTAAACAGTACGTCGATCACTACTTTCATGGTGTAAATCAGGGGTGTCCAAACTACGGCCCGGGGGCCATTTGCGGCCCGCTGTCCACTTTTTAGTGGCCCGAGACGTATGCTAAAAATGGCATTTGACTCAGTTCAAATAAAATAACAACAAAAATGTTTGGAGATGGTCAAAGTTAGAAGGGAGGGTGTAAAAAAAAACAGGTGCTATTTAAGTTTATTTTAGTTAACTAAAACTAATGAAAAAACTAAAATTCAAAAAAACAATTTCATTAACAAAATAAAAACGAAGATGCTTTTTTTTTTTTTTTTTTTTAAAGAAAACTAACTGAAACTACAATTTATGTTTACAAAACTAACTAAAATAAAACAAACAAAATAAAACATATTGCGCACAAGTAATGCACATAAAAAAAAAAAAACTAATACTGAAACTAACTAAACTAAAACTAAGCATTTATTAAAGAACTAAAACTAGTAAAAAAAATAAATAAATAAAAAACTAACAGAACCACCCTGAAAACTAATTAAAACTAACTAAATTTGAAAAAAAACAAAACTCAAAACTAAATAAAAACTAAAATGAAAAATTCCAAAACTATAATAACCCTACCGCCATATTACAAATAGATTGGTTTATATACTGGAGCATTTTTCTAAATATGCAAAAGCACAAATAAATTATTTGGACAATTTTTATTACTAAACACAATTTCTGTTCATAACATTATGTGGCCCTTGCGTCCTTCTGATTTTTTGTACGTGGCCCTCAAATGAAAAAGTTGGGACACCCCTGGTGTAAATTGCCATTTAGGAAATCGTTTGTGTCCAGATATACTTGTCTTGCTGTATATCGAAGTCTTCAAGCTATCTTAGCTTACTAGCTGCTAACAAACATTACTGCGACTCATTGAAACCAGTCGTTTGGAGCCACTAGCTACAAAAAAATGGAGGACAGATTGGAAGTGGAAGCTTAAGGTACGGGGAGAACATGCAAACTCCACCCAGGAAGGCCAGAGCCTGGACTCGAACCCGAGTCCTCAGAACTGGGAGGCGGACATGCTAACCAGTCTCCCACTGTGCCGCCCTTACACAAAATTATTTAGTCATTTGTTTTCAATTTAGTCATTGACGAAATTGTCAATTAGTTCTCGTCATCGTCTATTTTAGCTTTAATTTCATTTACGTCTGAAAACATTTTTTTTTTTTTACCACGAAAAATATGACAAAAAATTTCCGTCGGCAAAAGATCACTGATGTGCAGCAGACTACTGGTGTATGTATGAATGTGAGGCTTTGTCAAGCACTTTGGGCGCCATACGGTGTCGATAAAGCACGAAATACAAAGCAGTGCGTTTACTATTTCAGAACGGTGAAGCAAATGTTCTAACCACTAGTGTTAATTTTGTCTGCCATTTTTAAATTTAGTCTCAGTTTTAGTCCAGTTTATGTCACGCTTGTTAGTTTTTATCACAGCTAGTCAACCTCATCCCATTTTTATTTAGTCGACTATAAATCTCGCATTTTAATTTGTATTTTAGTCAAAGAAAACAATTTTATTTGTCTAATTTTAGTCGACAAAAAGGACAACCATTTTACCCCTGGATATTTTTTTGTCAGCAGATTATATTGAACATTTTCGGATCTAAAACTATTTCACATCAAATTTTCTTTCATCTTTTGGATGGAAAAACAACTTCACACACAATAACAGTGGCTACTATAGCTCCATGCTTTGGGCTAGTAAGTTAGCCAACATTAGTTAGCAGTTGCATTCACACTATTGTTGGAACGCTTTAGCCGTTGGATTAATGTTAAGTTAAAACTATAAAAAAAAAAATTCTTTTTTTTTTCTTTTTTTTTTTTAACCTTTCACGGTGAATCCACCTCCTGTCTGTCCCATGTGTTTGTGTTGTGTCACATGACGGTGTTAGACGTTTTTGTCTCGTCTTTATTAGTCGACGAAAATGCATACTGATTTAGTCCCACTTATTGTTTATAAATAAGGATTTTAGTCTAGTCTAGTCTAGTTCGGTGAAAAATGTGTGTTGACGAAATTATTTTGATTTAGCTTTAGTCGACGAAATTACCACTACTAACTACCCTTATCCGATATTGTTCGATAGAGTGATTTATAATTGGGCATTCTCTTTGCTAAGACACTCTAAGCATGAATTGGAATTAATATGTTGCTTTGGTTACATGCACATCACATAAAAACGCGTTATTTTTTCCTTCTTCTTTTCATGGATTCATTGACAAGCTCAACCTCTGTTGGATTGCGCTCACATCGAAAATTACAAACAGGAAAATGTGCGGTTTGCAAAGTTGAGCGAGGCAATCAAGGAAAAACACGTCTCTCTGAAAGTCTGTCTTTCTCCAGCAAGGTTATTTTAGTTAACAAAACTAATGAAAAAACTAAAACTAAAATCAAAAAACAATTTCCTTAACGAAATAAAATAAAAAAACGAAAATGCTGGTTAAAAAATGAAAACTAACTCAAACTACATTTTATGTTTACAAAACTAAAACTAACTATAATTATAGCGAAAATGTCCTTTGTTTTAATCTTTGGTAATTAATTTAATGCATGCGCTTTTGGGGATGATTGTAAACGTGATATGAAGTCAATTTATTTTGATATGAACCGGAATAAGGACGTTTGAAAGTGTGTCACATACAGAAGTGACGTCATCTGGCAACAGCCAATAGAAAAGCACCTTCAGATGACGTTGCTACCATGCTGTTTATGAAATATTGTGCACAAGTCATACACAATTTTTCAAAACTAATACTAAAACTAAACTAAAACTAACTATTTATTAAATAATTAAAACTAATAAAAATCTAACAGAACCACCCTGAAAACTAATTAAGACTAACTCAATTTAAAAAACAAAACTCAAAACGAACTCAAATGAAAAATTCCCAAAACTATAACAACCCTGGTCCCCAGCCACAAACCAAACCGCAGCATCCGTCCGGTCCCCTCTGAACTTGGAACAAAGTCATCAGGCTCACACTCACCCTGGTTGTTCGGGCTGCCCTCTCCTTCCTCGCAGTCGGTTGTCACGTTGTTGAGCATCCTCTCTCCTCCACACTTGATCCCGTGCTTCAAAAGCAAGTGCTATATATATCTGGTGCACGTCTCAGTATTAAAGAGCAGGTTATGTCCCTTGCTTGATGCTCTTGAGCGGGACGTTTGAGGGTCAGTGGGGAGTCGACGAGTTTGCCAGCCTGATGGCACATGCGCTCTCCTGTGCGCCACTCGCCCTCAAGTCACTTTTAAGCCCATGCAAGCGCTACGTTCATGCGTTCACACGGTATTATCCCCGCTCCCCTCCCGTCCTCGCTTTTCGCTCCCTCACGCACCGTCATCCGTGTGGCGGTGACGATGAGAGCGCCGTCAGACGACGCCACCGCTTTTCATATTCTTTTCAAAGGGCAAAACGGATTCCGTTTTTTGTTTTTTTTCCATTAGTTGTTTTACTTTGTTATTTTTACCCCACCTCAAGTCTCTCTTTTCATATTTCCATGGACGGACAATTGTCCGTTGGAAGGGCTGCAGGCTGTTCTTGTATAACTTTGAAAGCCTTGCTCCTTCTGAGGGTGACCTCTGTGTGTGTGTGTGTGTGTGTGTGTGCACGCCTTTGTCTTTGCTACAGTATGGGGCCCATACTCACTTTTTTTCCCCCCTGGTTTAATTACCAGTGTGGGCATTGACGTTTTTGGCTATAGGCGAAGTAGGCCACTGCCTAAGGCCCCCAAGCCACCAGGGGGCCCCCAAGCTCTTTGTGTAGTCTTACCTGAGGATGATTAAAAAGTCCTGTCTTTATTCTGTCTCTAATATTTGTTTATTAACTCCCATTTTTGATTGTAAAACAAAAATAGGACATAAATAAAACAAACTGCGATGTTAAGCAGTGGCTGGTGATTTTGTGTCAGTTTGTGACGCTACGTCAGTAACGTCACTGTGTGAGAATGATACCCATCTACTCTTCCCGTTAGTGAGTAAATATTGCCGCTGTTGTCAAATCCATTTTTTTCATCTTAGGCAGCTGGCTAAGGTAAAAAATCTCGTATCTCAGCAGCGCTTCGAAACGGTAATCCATGCCTTTGTTACATCTCGGCTGGATTACTGTAATGCACTTTATTTTGGAATCAGCCAGTCCTCCCTCCAGCGTCTCCAGCTTGTCCAAAATGCTGCTCGTCTCCTTACTGGTGCCCGTAAAAGGGAACACAGAACCCCTATCCTGGCCTCTCTTCAATGGCTGCCTGTGAAATTTAGAGTCCACTTTAAGGTCAGCAGACCAGACTCAATTGGAGGTACCGAGGGCAGAGCGGAGATGTTTAGATGTTTAACAGATTGTGGTATCTTAGGAGACCATCTAAAGGGTTAAAAATCTCTTCATTGTAGTTTGACAAACTAGGGACACCCAAACAGAATCTTGCCTAGGGCCCCCATGAAGCTAGAAACGGCCCTGAGTGTGGGGGCCGACAAGTTCAGACCTCTTTTTGAGGGTCAAGACTTGTGCAGGTGCCACAACGTATGTCACGTATGTATGTAGTGTGTGTGTGTGTGTGTGTGTGTGTGTGTGTGTGGTTGCTATGGTAATGCGCGGATGTTGAGGTCACATGACATGAATGCCGGTGTCGGTGCGAGATGTGATCGGCCTGCCAGATTTTATCAGGGTCACCTACCGATGACGTCACGCTTACAGGATTGGCTGGAAATTGTCCGGTTAACGTAAAAAAAACCCCCAAAAAATTCAAGGTGTCATTTAAATAAACTGTATGGACTGAAATTGTGAAAACACAAGTAAAAAATAATCCTAAAAATATAAAAGCAGGATATGTTAAGGTTGAACAAATAATAAAATAGATTGATTAAATAATAAATGAGATAAGATAAAAATAAATAAATATAAAAGAACGCTTGCAAATAAATGCAAAAACTAAAACAAATATTATTGAAAAGCTATCCATTCAAATTAATTTACTGAGATGTGACAAATGTTGTCAGATTAGATTGCTAATGTGTCCCAATTATCATGAAGATTGTTTTTGGGATGTATTGTGATTTTGTGACAGCTAAAAACAAAACCACACCAAATCTGACTTGCACAGTTTGTTTTCAGTAGCGCTGCTCTACTGACGTCATCGGAAGGCCACCGATACAATCTGGCAGGCTGATCGCATCTGGCACCGATACCGGGAGCTTCAAGTAGGTATGCTTTCCGGTAGTACGGGTTTGTGAGTCGAGCTAGTTAGCGGTATTTTTTTTGTTGCCCGCAATGCATCGCACCACTGAACGTGAATCTATCCAATGTGCGTGATCGTCAAAGACACAAATGATATTATTGAAAGAGCATTCAAGTCTCAACGTGCCTCTCTGGACAAACCGACATTGCGACAGCGTGTCACAAGACCCACCACCGTCTCTCTCACAGAAGCGGCAACTTGGTCTTAAAGTTTAGGTTTGAATTGGGTTTAGTTGAGACAGTCCTCCAATAAATACAACCACATTTGTCGTTTTGCGTATTTTAGTTGAGCGACCTCGATCGGCCATGTTAAAAAGCGCAAAAATACTAAAGACAGTTTTGAACCAAGTCCAAAGATAAGTGTGTATCCGACTGAGCTATGCGTCCAGTGATTGCTTTAGTGTTGACTACATGTTTTGTCATCAGGGATCAGCTCTGAGCCCCTTCTTGTTCGCTATGGTTATGGACAGGATGACAGACGAGGTTAGACAGGAATCCCCATGGACTATGATGTTTGCAGATGACATAGTGATCTGTAGTGAAAGCAGGGAAAAGGTGGAGGAGAAGCTAGAGGCGTGGAGGTTTGCCCTGGAAAGGAGGGGAATGAAGCTTAGCCGTAGCAAGATGGAGTATCTGTGTGTGAATGAGAGTGATCCAAGTGGAAGAGTGAGGTTACAGGAAGAAGAGACCAAGAAGGTGGAGGAGTTTAAGTATTTAGGGTCAACAGTCCAGAGCAATGGAGAGTGTGGAAAAGAAGTGAAGAAGCGTGTGCAGGCAGGTTGGAACGGGTGGAGAAAAGTGTCAGGTGTGATGCGTGATAGAAGAGTTTCAGCTCAAATGAAAGGAAAGGTTTATAAAACTGTGGTGAGACCAGCAATGTTGTTTGGTCTGGAGACAGTGCCACTGAGGAAAAGACAGGAGGCAGAGCTGGAGGTGGCAGAGATGAAGATGCTGAGGTTCTCTTTGGGAGTGGCCAGGATGAATAGGATCAGGAATGAGTACATCAGAGGGACAGCACGTTAGAGGCTTTGGAGATAAAGTCAGAGAGGCCAGACTGAGATGGTTTGGACATGTCCAGAGGAGAGAGAGCGAGTATATCGGCAGAAGGATGCTGAGTTTCCAAATGCCAGGCAGAAGATCGAGAGGAAGACCAAAGAGGAGGTTTATGGATGTAGTTAAAGAGGACAGGCTTAGATGGAGGTAACTGATTCGCTGTTGCGAGCCCTGAAGGGAAAAGCCGAAAGAAGAAGAAGAAGAAGAAGATATATCCGACTTCCGACCATCCTCAAATGCAGCATACAAATGAGCGCAAAGCTTGTTACTGGACGGTTAGCTCAGTAATTTAGATGTTAGTCTTTCGCACAGAAGATCTGGCTTCAAGTCTCAATTTTGTATTTTTTTTATTTTTTTTTACTATTTTACATAGTGGTCGCTAAACTACAATACACAACACTTGGTCGTATTTTGGTGCATGGTAAAACGACCAAAATGGTCGTTATTGTTGGACGACTTGTTGGTTTGGTTGGGGTTAGGTTAAAGGTTAGGATTGAGAAGTTTATTAAGTTTGTAA
Organism: Festucalex cinctus; assembly: GCF_051991245.1. Taxonomy (NCBI): domain Eukaryota; kingdom Metazoa; phylum Chordata; class Actinopteri; order Syngnathiformes; family Syngnathidae; genus Festucalex; species Festucalex cinctus. The sequence continues at coordinate 24,277,667 of NC_135412.1, read as the reverse complement.
TTTATGGCTTTAAACTTGTAAGTAAATGGCAAAAACTGGGGACTCGTATCCAATCCAATTGTGTCTTGTACGGCTTTGTCTTCAAATTTGAAGTTCTCTTCTGGCTTTAAACTTCAAGATACGACATGGCCAATGGAGAAGGTCGATGGTGAAGTGCAGGTGTTTTTAAATTAATAAAAAAAAAAAAAAATGTTTTTAAGAGTGGTTTGTTTCTCATCCAAAGAGGGCTGTTTAAGCCACCAGCCTCGTGATCATCATCATCATGGCACTGCCAAAATACAATGCATATGAAATGGATGAAAGATGAAAACCTAAAAGCCTTTTCGCCATTCGTATTTGTGCGTTACGTGACAGTGAACTGCCCGCAGCCATTTCTGCTGTAGTGGTGAGATGATCTCCACATAGACTTGATCCTCAGACCACCTTCCTGATCTTCTCTATATTAATAAGTCCTCCTGCTCCTCTGTGACGACATGAAACTGCACCAGACGACCTTAACACAAAGCTGCAGTAGGAATATGATTCAGGGCTCTACACTAACTTTTCCACTACTAGCACTGGTGCGAGTAACATTTTTAGTTGCTCGCACAGCACAGGATTTGGTCGCACCATTTTTTGTGGAAGTGTAGCTTGACCTTAGGCATACGCAACTCGATATATTTGCAAAATATTTGATTGGAACACGAGGTTTGCCTGCAACAGCAGTGGCTATCAAAACATATGATTCATTTAAATATTCAAAACTTATAGTGACATTTGTTGCTTGTAGACAATCTTAAGACACCACACATTTTTACAGTATCTTCAAACATGTTAAAAAACAAAACAAAAATGTCTTCTATATTTTCATATATTGAATCAATTATTTAAATAGACCGCAACAAAGGGCTGGGCGATATGACTGAAAAAAATGTACCAGTTTAAATATTTATTAGTCGTTATTGACAGCTATAATTGTTTTTTTTTCTATTCAAAATAAGGATCAATTAAACAAAAGGCTGATAATTTGAAATATAAATATTTAACCTTTAAAAAGACACAAACACAATATGTGCACAGTGTGAAGTATTTCAGAAACATAAAAATTTGAGACATGAAATAAACCTACCGTCCAGCCAAAAGAAATATGAAGCCACCTTATGGAACAATAAATCTATCAAACACATTTTAACCACTTAATATATCCAAAAAATATTGACAAAAGTGACCTTCCCTTTTTATCAACAATTTGTGTTTTTCTTTTGCCATCACATTCATTTTTGGTTAATGTATGACGTCTTTTTTTCTTTTTTTTTTAATCTGAGACACGATGATGACCACGGAATCACTGCTGTTCATTTTTTTTTTTTTTTTTTTTGCTGTGGTTCATTTTGAGTTTGATGACGTAATTGCGGGCACATCTCAGTTCTTCTATCTGCTTGTCGCGCTAGCCAATCGCAGAGCGGGGGGCGTGTCACTCACTGTAGGCAGACGGGCCGGGCAAATTTGTCGCCTGCATGACGTCACTCCTGTCGCAACTTGACAGCATGCATGGTTTTGTTTTTTTTCTTCACTCACTCACTCACTCACTCACTCACTCACTCACTCACTCACTCACTCACTCACTCACTCACTCACTCACTCAAGTTTACTTAGTCTCCCACTCACTCACTCACTCACTCAAGTTTACTTAGTCTCCCACTCACTCACTCACTCACTCACTCAAGTTTACTTAGTCTCCCACCCACTCACTCACTCACTCACTCACTCACTCACTCACTCACTCACTCACTCAAGTTTACTTAGTCTCCCAGGCTTGTGTGAGTGGGAGACTAAGTAAACTTGAGTGAGTGAGTGAGTGAGTGAGTGAGTGAGTGAGTGGAACAAAAAAAAAAGTCAAGTTGCAGCGAGAGTGACGTCATGCAGCCGACAAATTCGCCCGGCCCCGTCTGCCTACAGTGAGTGACACGCCCCCCGCTCTGCGATTGGATGGAGCGGTAAACAACTGTCTGTCTACAGAAACATCCCGCTGTTGATAAAACAAACACAAAATGGCAAAATACAGGCTGGGGGGATGTGGGTAGAAGAAAAAATCACCACCACACATTAACAGAAGCCCAGAGGTGTAGACTGAGAAGGAGTTCATATACATTCTGTATTTATATAGTGCATTTTCCTGAGTGAAAACGGAAGACCGTGCCTCAAAGTGAAAATGCCATTTTAACGTTATTTAAAGTAGTGTTGATGTTACCTCCAGCAACGTACGTCCATCGAGCAGGTCGACTCGCCATCAGGCACGTCACATTTCCGTGTTTAAGTCTCCATTAGCTCCGCTCTGCCATCCGTCAGCAATGAATGTCCTTGCGGAAACACGCAATATTGGTTCCGGCTCTTCCAGGTTGCGCAAATCTTTTTTTTTTTTTTTTTTTTTTTAATTATTGTACAAAGTATTTTGATGTCAATATCGACAATAACGGTGAAATCCGACTTAAAGTCGAAATTCGGGTTACATCGCCAGCGTAGGAACGGAACTCAGCCGTATCGAAAGGATTCCCTCTATAGCATTTCAAAATGTCTGGCGCAGCTTGGCCAACTTGTTGTACAGTTTTGAAGGTATTTGAACAATCTGAGCCAAGTCCGATTTTTATTTTGCCACGCCCATTGAAACGTCCGAATTTTTTAGTGAAGGGTATCTTCACTCCCTCACCATGCAATTTTGCCCAAAAACAAAAGGAAATACGCATCGCTGTCTGCTGTTACACAAGTCAGGAAAAGACAGTTACCTCACTCACTTCGACCAATTGTCAGCAAAACCGAAGTTTTTGGACATTATTCCCATCAAGCCGGGTAAGAATGGATTTATATTACCTCATAGTTTTAATGTTCTGTTGGCATTTATAGTAAATAGTAAGTCAACAAAGGCGTGGACGGTTAGCTACCCAGAGCTATCGTTAGCCTTTGGCTAAAAACAGCAAGGGGGAACATTACCTTAGTGCAGACGTAGTGGTTTCTGGTTATTTTGAAGGCATTCATCTGGTTGTGTGTGCAAAGTTTGTTCTGTTGGCATTTATAGTAAATAGTAAGTCAACAAAGGCGTGGACGGTTAGCTACCAGGAGCTATCGTTAGCCTTTGGCTAAAAACAACAATGGAGAACATTACCTTAGTGCAGACGTAGTAGTTTCTGGTTATTTTGGTGGGATTCTGGTCGTGTGTGTGCTCTTCAACAAAGTTTGATCCAGCGCAGACATTTTTCGTAGTTGTTTGAGAGTTCAGGGAAGGGAATAAACCGGACAGTGTCACTCTTGTGTGTCTCTTACACAAGCTGTGAATACCGCAGGACGCCGGTTAGTTGATCGGGATAACAGCTATCATTCTTACACAAGCCGTGACGACAGCGTTTAACCATTTTTATTGTTTTTTTTTTTTTTTTCTTGGCTTTGGATAACCTCGCAATGCACCACTGGGAGCTGGATTGCTTTTGTTTGTCCTCAGCAGAACGCACGTTCCGTCGCAGTCACGTCTTGCATCTTGATTGCTTTACTAGATAATGTGGGCGTGGTTTACAATAAGGTCAATTTAAATGTACAATGTATTTGTAATTTCTCCTTTTCCACATACTTGTCCTGTCTCCCGTTTTGTTCGTCCCATACACAGTAGTCGAGCAGCCGTCCAGTTTTTATCATCATGGGAGGATGTTGGCGCCTCTCAAAATGTTGCAGCATTCCACTGAACTTGTACAACTAATCCAGCCTAATCGTTCACTTCTCTTTTCACTCCTGCTTAGCTCAACAACTCAAGCAGAGAAAGATAATTTTCCTGGAAAATATTCCAGTGATGATGAATGAAACCCTTGCAGACCAATAAACTCAAATGTTCTGCAAGACGACACTTCGATCCATCCATTCATCCATGACGAGACTTTGGGGTGTGTCTCGATTTTTGTTGTTGTTGTTGTACTGTTCATCCAGAAGAAAATGTGTGAGGTCAAAGACGAGTTTTTTGTTCCATTTGATGGGATTCTGTAGTCTATGCTAAACATCTGACAGACTCTACGTGTGGCCCAGCTCGCAGCTTCCTCACCATGTCAGCGAGCGTGTGTTATTGGCCGGGCTTGGATTGGCACAGAGCCTGAGATCCCCGTTCATCTGTGCCAAGCCGCTTTAGCTCTTAAGCGCATGTCCCTCCATCTAGTCTGCCGGCCGTTGCTGCACATGTGGCCGACGGTGTTGCTGTCCATACGATCAATCGCACTTTTGTGTGCCGGTTGCAATGCATTTGCATCACGTGCGGCCTTCATACATGCAATTGCAATCAGGAAGCTTTGACTCACACAGATGCAATGACGTGAAATGACAATAAAAACACAGCGCTCAAGTTTAGGACACACTAATCCCGCAGATTAAGGCCATGGAGCATTGGGGCAAAAATCTACTTTTCTTTTTCCTGATCAAACACAGACTCTCGCTCTCAGATGATGATCCAGCTCCTCTGGCAGCTTGCAGACGTTTCACCGTAATGGTCAGACCTGAGAAAGATGTTTCAGAAAATATTTTCTATCACTATAAAGTAGGGATGTAACGATATACAAACATCACGATACGATATTATCACGATATGAAGGTTTACGATATGATAATTATCACGCTATTGTGGGGAGATTGGCGATAAAAAAAGGGTCACAATATTGTAAAAAAAAAAAAAAAAAAGAGTTCATACTAAAAAAACAAAATCTTGTGCTTTTGTAGATTACAGCAATGCATATAAAGCACCCACAATCTCTAATAATCTCTAATATTGAGACACTTGCTCATGCACGCACATATTGAGTTCCTCCACATATTGACTCGCTTCACAAGAATATTATGTTCCCCTTCATCTGACCATTAGCGTGGATTTTAAACATAGAAGGGCCAAAACATGCCCTGTTAAAATTAAACTGCACTAATAAACTAGCCACCAGAGGGTGATAGAACTGCACAAATAGAAATCAACCTGACTTTTTGAACAGATGTGCTGCTTTTAACATTGTGACATGACGACGACGATATATTGTGGCAGTTTTAATATCGCAATATCACGATATTGCTATCGTTAAATCCCTACTATAAAGTCACTTTGTTCTCATTTGTGTCATTCAGTCATCATGAAAATGCAGCAGAACAATATACTCCAGTACAATGGTGAGTCTCTTAAAGGAGCACAAGACTTTTGAAACACTAACCAGCTATTCTGTGAAATGGTTAATTTCACAACTCTTCCCTGAAAAAATTGCCAATTGATGTTGAGCCTTCATGATTTTGTTGCACTTTTGCTGAGTATTTTTGCATTAAGTACTGTATCAGGCAGTTTGGACAGTCACGTGATCATCGTGACGTATCATGTGCGTGAAATACACATTGAATGACATGACATGAATGACAACAAAGAGAATCACGAGGAATGATGGCGTCCCACAGCAGACATCAAAGGCAGAATTACGACTTACAACAAAGAAGCATTTCTTCAAAAGCAGTACGGCCATGGAGGACACGCCAAAGATTTGTTTCCAACCGAAAGCCGGATGAAACTGTCAGATCCAGCCGCCGGTGAGTCGACATCCGGGTGACTTTTACTCTGCTAGGCTAAGATACATGTCGTGTGCTAACAACGCTTTAGCCCACATTAGGAGCGGCTACCCCCCACCGCTCCACCACCACTCGGAATGACGTGAAACTGGACTTGCTGAGGACTTTACTCTGAACAGAATTGGCGCAGTATTTGGGATCGAAGACGGTCTTTTTCTTGCCCATTACATCAGCAAACTCCCATTGAAATGAGCGAAGACGGCTTTCGTTTTACGCACGCAGTACGTCATCACGATCACGTGACGAGGATCATGGCGTTCACCATGGTATGTTTGTATTTTGAGACTTAATCGGTTTAAAAGAAAATTCAGGGTGTAAGATGCCAGAGATATTTGTAATTTTATTCTTTGTACACAATTCCTAAACCAATACTAGAAAATTAGTTCTAAGTGTTGTATCGCTTTAAGGATGCAAATAATGTCGCCTCACAGTCGGTGAAGTTTTGGTGCGACGAGATATGATGACAAAACAGCTGTCCGTATCTCAAAATGTAGCTTTACTCTCAAAATTTATTTTATGTTAATATTTTTGAGTTTCTGTATTCCAGACTCTGGAGTTGATTAATTGGATTTACATAATTGGGAAATATTTCTTTGGCTGTTGTATGATTCAGTTTTAGCCAGACTTTCTGAAACGGATTATCCCGAAAACCAAGGTTATACTGTATTTCTCTGCTGACAGTTAACCTGAATATGATCTGTGAAACGTTACCCAGTAGGAGGAAGTACAAGTACACAAACATTGATCCCCCCCTCCACATGAACCGTTGCCAGTTCGTTTGAAGTGCAGGAAGAGTTACTAAATAGAGTTACAAAAACCTGGATCTATTTCATGCTGTTAATTGTGCTACAAACACATAGGGTGGTTGATTTCGGAATTTGAGTGCCTGAGTGTTTTCAGTTGTGGATTGTGAACGGCATGCGGGACAAGCGCGTGGTAGTTTAGTATTGAAGTCTCGGATTTGACTTGGTGGAAAACGTACTCATGTTCCTTCTTGGGTATCGCTGGCGATGTGCCAAAAACTCAGAAGTCACGAGTCAGTACATTTCAGACTTTTTCAAAAAAAGCTATACTATTGGTCAGTCCACATATATTATTGTGGGAATGCTTCAGCATAACATAACATATGTTATTGTGATTTTTTATTGTCCACACTTTTTTGCCGTGTAACAACTTCCACACAATACTTCCGATTTACACTGTTTAAATTTCAACTTGCTTAAAAAATTGACGCCTCCCAGGGTATATATCGTCTGTTTCCACATTACTTTCAGTATTGGCACAATTTAATGTTAAATATCAACTTTTTCCCATTCATTTTCAATGGGACAGACAATGAACTTTTTCTAAGTATCACTTTCCACGCCCACTTCCATACTTATAATTTACCAGGTGTCTGATACTTCTCGGTGGCACAGTTGGTAAAGTGCATTGACCAGTAACCAGGATGTCATAATTTCATAATTTATCTCTCAATTTGTTCGAGTCCAGGCTGCGGCCTTCCTGGGTGGAGTTTGCATGTTCTCCCCGTTCCCGCGTGGGTCTTCTCCGGGTACTCATTCCCCACATTCCAAAGACATGCATGGCAGGTTAATTGGGCGCTCCGAATTGTCCCTAGGTGTGCTTGTGAGTGTGGATGGTTGTTCGTCTCTGTGTGCCCTACGATTGGCTGGCAACCAGTCCAGGGTGTCCCCCGCCTACTGCCCAGAGCCAGCTGAGATAGGCGCCAGCACCCCCCGCGACCCTTGTGAGGAATAAGCGGTCAAGAAAATGGATGGATGGATCTCTCAATTTATTTCATAAGCATTCCACATACATTCAAATCTTAGCATTCACCTATTGGCGTTCGGCTTTCAGCATTCCCACGCAATTTCTCCAGAAATTGCACTTAGTCTAGTTATTATTATTTATTTATTTTAAAAATGATTGACCTATCTAAAGTGTGAAATGTCTTCCTCTCTCAATGTTAGTGGTTGAACAAACATGCTGTTTTTTGGTTTTGATTTTCGATGTAGGCTACAAAGTTTTGGCCCGATGCCAGCGAGAAGAGTATCAAATGACTTCTTGCACTTAATATTGTTTTAGTCTTTTGTTCTGTCTTAGGAATTTTTATTTTAGGAGAGCCCTATTCCCAGGAAAATAAAAAATACTCACAGTATGTGGTTTGCATCAAAGCATTTGTAGCTGACATGTGGATTTTTTTTTTTAATGCATTTGAGCATTAAGATATATGAAGATAGTCATCGAGGCATTGGTTTAATAAAAAACCAGACGTATACGCTATTTTTTGTCCTTATTGAAACAACATTTTTGTCATACATCTGCTGAGGAAATGTGCAGTCCCCCAGTAGCGCTCACAAAAGTGTGACCCCTTCCGTCACTCAACGATGAAGACCGACAACCTTTCGCATTGACATTCACGCATGCGAGTTTTTGAGAATGCACATGCGGCAAAGCCACATAAGCACAAGGAGTACATGCAAACTGCGCACGGCACGGCAGGGGGTACTTGAGATTGAAAGCCGGAACCTCGGGATCGTCAGGCACATGTGCTAGCCACATGTATTGAAACCAAAGACTGTTTATTGCTTGCATAAGCGTCGAGATGTCTATAAACCAGAAGTGACAACTTGGTCTTGGGACTGCAGCACGTCAAATTGCTTTCCCATGTTTGTGATTATTAGCAGCACTCTAATAAGAGAGAAGATTAATGGCTCATTAGAGGCCATTTGATGAAAATAAGAGATGTGATGACTTCAGCCCCAAGCAGGACACCCAAAGATAAGCCGCTCCGTTTCTGTTTCTGGCCTAGTTTGTTTGGAAAACACGCCATTAACCGTGCACATTGGGATCGTTTATCATAACATTCTTCATTTTTTGGGCCACCTTTTCGCAAACATCGTGTGTGACATGAACAAGCTGTTCTTCTTGGGTGCATGTTTTACAAAAAACGTATTTGTCAGAATAATACAAACAGATTTGAAATACTCATTAAAGAGTCATCAGTAATCAGTCTAACCATAATGAAAATCGTCATTAAAGGGCAATCAGTCCCACTATGAATAAATATGGATATAAATATGTCATTCAAGTTTTTCGATGCTTTTGGACACATGCTGGCCACTCAGCCGGGTGTCAAGTCTCAGAGGATCATAGAAGCTCGATTAGGAATTCTATCTATCTATCTATCTATCTATCTATCTATCTGCCTGCCTGCCTGTCCGTCCCTCTGTCTGTCCGTCCATCCATTCCCTCCATCCGTCTGTCTGTCTACCCATCTATCTATCTGTCTGTCCATCCCCCCATCTATCTGTCTGTCTATCTGTCCAACTGTCTGTCCCTCTGTCTGTCCGTCCATCCATCTATCTATCTATCTATCTATCTATCTATCTATCTATCTATCTATCTATCTATCTATCTATCTATCTATCTATCTATCTATCTATCTATCTATCTATCTATCTATCTGCCTGCCTGTCCGTCCCTCTGTCTGTCCGTCCATCCATTCCCTCCATCCGTCTGTCTGTCTACCCATCTATCTATCTGTCTGTCCATCCCCCCATCTATCTGTCTGTCTATCTGTCCAACTGTCTGTCCCTCTGTCTGTCCGTCCATCCATCCATCTATCTATCTATCTATCTATCTATCTATCTATCTATCTATCTATCTATCTATCTATCTATCTATCTATCTATCTATCTATCTATCTATCTATCTATCTATCTATCTATCTATCTGCCTGCCTGCCTGTCCGTCCCTCTGTCTGTCTGTCCGTCCATCCATTCCCTCCATCCGTCTGTCTGTCTACCCATCTATCTATCTGTCTGTCCATCCCCCCATCTATCTGTCTGTCTATCTGTCCATCCATCCCTCTATCTATCTATCTATCTATCTATCTATCTATCTATCTATCTATCTATCTATCTATCTATCTATCTATCTATCTATCTATCTATCTATCTATCTATCCATCCATCTATCTGTCATGTTTCAGTTTGGTTTGGTTTGGGTTTTGTTTTATTTTGGTGAGACTGTTGGTTGTCTGGTGTTCTTGTGTGTTTTCCCCCCAGTCTCGTTATCGTTAACCTTGTCCACCTGCATGTGTCTTCCCTTCCCGGTGTGTTGCTGATTGGTTCCCCCTGCCTGCTGTGTCTCCCAGGTGTGTCCTGTTAGTGTCTTATTAGTGTTGCATGTTGCAGCGCAGTGTTGTCTTTTCTATGCCAAGCCATCCACGCCTCGCCATCCCATTATGCCATGTCTCCACGCCCTTCCAAGTCTGCTCCACGTCATGCCACATCAGTCCACGTACAGTCTGGTCAATAAGGTTCTTCTCATTCATGTCAGTATTCTCCCTGCCTGTTTTCTCCGTCTGTGGGTCCCACCACACCCCCACCGTGACTCTATCTATCTATCTAATATTGCAAGGAGAGCAAGACAACTAAAAAAGCAAGGCAAGATTCAGCACACATGGGTAACCAATTGTAAGATTTTTATTAAATGAAATGGAACGCCGGAAGAATTAAAAGTCCTGGTGGTGAAAAATATACAAGATCTGGAGAAGTACAACTGACCTGTATGGTACAACTTACTTTTGAATTCTCTTGACCATCATTATGCATAACACGACATGTAATGCCAAATCACAAATGGATATGGACATGCTAAAGTCAATTATCCAAAATAAAGAATTTGAGCTGGAAACAAATGAATATTATGAGCATAGTACAACTGAGTTTGATCTTGGAATTGACCCTGAAAATAACTTACTCACTTCTCTCGTTAGTAGTTGTAATTATTTCACCGATGAACAGTTTAAAACTAATATGAATTTGTATGGGAAATTGTCAATAATACACTTTAACAGCAGAAGCATGTATGCAAACTTTGAATCAATTCAGGAGTACATACCAGGATTTGGCTGCCCCTTTAGTGTCATTGCTATCTCAGAAACTTGGTTCAACTTAGAAAATGGTATAACATTTTTTCTTGATGGGTATGAACTAAAATATATGAACCGGCAAAATAAAGCAGGAGGAGGTGTTGCCATATGTGTTCAAAAATCAATTAAATTTAATATTGTAACACATATGACTCTTGCAATAGATGGAATTATGGAATGTGTAACAGTTGAAATTATAAATGAAAAAATGAAAAATAAGTTGTGCGTATTGGACACCTGGTTCAATCATTGAAACTTTTACTGAATGGACAGACAAATTGTTTTCTTCTGTTAATCATAAAACATTATTTATCTGTGGGGACTTTAACATAGATTTGTTAAATACAACCAAACTCAAATTTATTGACAACTTTACAAATACAATGTATAGTTTAGGTCACACAGTGCCACTATTATTGATAATATTTTTACTAATATTATGGAAACGTATGTTACCAGGGGCCTATTTGTGACATCACTGATCACTTCCTGTTTTTGCCTTGTATGACTGCAAATTTAAGAAAGTAAAAGATTATATGGAATTTATAGTAAAGCGATCAAAAAGTGAGGAAACAATTTATGCATTGAATAATAGTTTAGCGCATCAAAAGTGGGATCTCGTTTATAAAGAATTACATGTTGATAATGCTGACAGTGTATTTGTTCATATATTTACTACGCTCTATAACAAACGCTGTCCTCTGAATAAAACCTGTATAAAGAGGAGACATAAAAGGAGTCCTTGGCTCACAAAAGGAATAGTTAATGCTTGCAAAAAGAAAAAATAACCTTTATAAACAGTTTCTCAAGGCAAAAACAAAAGAAGCGGAACAAAGATCTAAATGTTATAAAAGCAAATTAACTGACATTATAAGAAGAAGCAAGCAGTTACATTATAGGAAACAGCTGTATGATAATCAAAACAATATAAAAGGTACGTGAGATACGTTAAATAGTTTAATTCAACTCAAATCAACTTTATTTATAAAGCGCTTTAAGAACAGGCGTAGCTGTATACTTTCGTCTCTTCAAAAGCCAGTCGACCGCACGGTTAGGTGCCACACCCTTAACTCTTTCAATCCCACGCATTTTCTGACAACGTAACTCCAGAATCCCACCAGATTTCGCACATTTTCACCCATTTTCAATGCTTATTAGAATATTGTGTGCTATGACTAAATAAACATGGTGGGTGTCATTTGAAAGATTGGGTTCTCCTCTTTCATTAGAAAAAAAAAGTATGATTCTACCTTATTCTGTTCTTTAGTAATCATCATTTGAAAATGGCTTGATTTAACATAATTCAAGAATCTCGGGCAAAATAAGGAGAAATGAAGCTTTTTGTGAAATGATGCATTTTCTGCAAAACAGTGACTTTTACAGTAATATTTTTTGGTTTAGTGACATCTCAAATATCTCAACAGTCCTTGCCTTCAATAAAACATGAAAAAAAAAATGAAAATGTGTTTTTGATAGCAAAATAAGGATTTATTTACATATCTGACAGCGTGTGGAAACAGCAATATTTTCACATTTCACAAACTATTTACAAAATGTTGATCATTTACAGGAATGTTTGTGCATGTGTAGGGCGTGCAACTTAGCTGCAGAAATTCCGTCCCATAAAGCCGAAACATGCGATACATCTATTACATCTATAACCAGCGTCGCTTTTCCTCTTACCAACAGATGAGCAAGAAGTAATAAGTGCGGTAATGAAATATAAGAGTAAGTTATCGACAGATTTTCATGACATTAATATGGCTTTAGTAAAAAAAAAGTTATTGCTAATATATACATTAGCAATAATATATATATATATATATATATATATATATATATATATATATATATATATATATATATATAATTTTCTTTAGCTAAATGCTAACATGTAGCCACGTTGGCCCTTCTTGACCAGCTGCGTTTCGATCCTCACTGAGACCATCAGTGACTTATGAGGTCTCTTTTTCCCTTCCTCATCATCTCCTTTTGTCTTGTCTATGTTGAGGGTGAGAATAGATTATTGTCCACCCACCGTAACTACTTGACGGGCCGCCTGCATCCCGTTCAGGATGATTTTTGTCTTCTTCACAATCGTTTGCAGACGATGTTTTCTGAGGACGCCTCCTCGTGTCAAACTTGACAGACTGCAAGCCTGCTCGTGAAGCCGTCTATAAGGTGCAAGTCACAGATGGCGGGGTTCAAGTCAGTCCGTTTGTGGGTGAGTCGATAACGAACGATTGCATTCAAGTGGAGAGTTCACATTTGTCTCGCCGTTGCAATGTCAAAAAGCGCATTTCTTTTCTTTAGCACAATTCTTCAATTCTATTGGAAGAAATACCAGCATTATTAATGACATGTCACTGTGGAATGTTGTTTGTTAGTCAGCTACAATTTTTTTATTTTATTTTTTTTTGGTTGATGCAAGTTGCATACATGCCGGTTATCAGTCATCTAACAAACACCTGATGAGAGTTCATTTCCAACATCTGGACTTGATCGATACAAGCAGAAAGAGTGCAGTCGAGGTGAAATGATTTGAACGCGGATTTTCTTCGAAGTCATGTTATCACACTTGGACATTTGCAGCTAATGATAATGTACATCATTATTTATCCGTATAATGTTGCCCTCAACTCATCTCCAATCAATAACACAACCATGTGACATTTGCTGTCATATAATTATTGTCTTAAAATAATCATAATAGTTTATATATATATTTTGGTCTTTAATCAAAGTGCTGAAGCAGTTCTGATCAGGAAAAATGTCAACGGGTGTAATCCTGTTTTAGCAGTCAAATCCTCTCAGCATGATGACATCGCCTGGCCGATGACATCTGCTGAGTTTAGTAGTTGTGATTAATATACATAAGACCCGACATCACGTAGAGGGCGGCATAAGAAAAACGTCCTCTTTGATATTGTTCCCCTTTAATTGAGTCAACACATGATTCACAGGATTCAGGCATCTCTCTCTTTTATTCTTCTTTTTTCTTCTTTTATTCTTTATTCTTCTTCTTTTCTTCTTATTTCAACTCGAACGAGGCTCGCTCCGTTACACCTCTCTCTCCCTTGCGCTCGTGACATGCGCAGTACACTAAGCACTTCATATAAACTAAAATACAGTGGAAAAAAAACAGAAGCAATAATTCACAAAACAACTATAAGTCCATTCGAAGTAAATAAAATATGTGTTGACAATCAATTACTTAAGTTGACACATAGAAGTTTCACCTTTGTGTTAGTTCTGCTTTGTTTTTGAAGTCTTCACCATAGTGGTCATTTTATGTTTAGTACGCCCCCCACTGGCCAGGTATGGCTACTACATTTAGATGTGTGCGCTTCCTACTGGGTTAGAAGGTTAAAAGCAAGATGGCTGCCTTAACGCTAGTGTGTGGGAGGGGAGACAATAAGCGCTAGGCAGGCCTCTCGTCTCGTTAAGGTTTTTCAAGCATTATTTGACATACTCCAAAGGATTCGTATTGTTTATGTATTCAACTTTTCAAAGTACCCAACACCCATAAGCCGGTTCCTCGCCATCATCGTCTGAGCAAACAATTGGTGAGTCAACGCTGTAGTTTGAAAACCCTGCTCGAGGTCACCCGTCAGTGTTTTTTATTTTTGATCTTGAGGAAAATGAAGCGAACGTGTTTACTGGTTGGAAATCATTTGTGCTTTTATGTGAACTTCTTGGACACACAGTAGGTTTTGTTTTCACAAATGTCACATGATCTCATTCAAAAGAGTTTTTGTTGCATTATGCCAAAGAATAAGCAAGCTGCATATCATTTGACTTTTCGTTGGATAACCTCAACTGGGATGAATATCTCAAGTCTACATTTTGTGAGAGATCAGAGGTGTCCAACGACAAATGATTCAATGATTCACTTAATTGCTCTGAAAATTATTTATTCATCACATCTAGATTTTTTTTTCATTTATTTCTGTCTGCTATGTACAGTGACAGGCAGGAAACTATTTGTTTTTTGTGTTGTTTTTTCCCCCACTATACTGTAGATGCCTTTTTGCTTTTTGGTTTGCAGGTGTGTCATAAGATGTTTTTCTAATGTGAAAATACATGCATCAACTCAATCGTTTGGAATTACAGTTGTAATACAAGAAGCCATCAGTAATGTTTTACTGTAAAGTAGTCGATATATTTGACCTAAAAAAAATAAAAAATAAAAAAAATAAAAAAAATAAAAAATTCCATTGTGGTTGCTTTATAATCTTTAAGACATGTTTTTTTCCCCCCCTTCTCTGCATTTGAATACATTCTAAAGCATTATCATTACCCGTTTGGGCAGCATGGTACAAATTACAAATCTGCCTCACAATTCATATTGTTTTCATCATGTAAAATAAACAAGATTAAATAAAAAATAATCCTTTCATGACTCCCGCAGGGAAAGTTCAGTGAAGGAAAGGCAAGTTTATTGTGGGAATGATGAAGCATTCCCACATATGTTATTCTAATTTTTTTCTCCACACTTTTTTTTTGCCGCGTAACAACTCCCACATAATACTTCCAATTTACACTGTTCAAATTTCAACTAGCTTCAAAAGTTCACACGTGCCACGGTATATATCGTCTGAGTCCACATTACTTATAGTATTTACACAATTTAATGTCTAAAATAAACTTTTCCCCAGACATTTTCAATGGGACAGACATTGAACTTTTTATAAGTACACTTTTCATGCCCACTTCCATACATATAACTTATCATTACCAGATGTCTGATACTGCTCGGCGGCACAGTTAGTAAAGTGCTTTGTCCAATAACCAGGGTGTCATAATTTCATAATTTATCTCTCCATTTACTTCTTAAGCATTCTACATGCATTCAAATCTTAGCATTCAGCTATTAGCATTCAGCTTTCAGCATTCCCACACAATTTCTCCAGAAATTGCACTTAGTCTAGTTGTGGGAATGCTGAAGCATATGATATTGCCGCGTAACAACTCTCACATTATTCTTCCAATTTACACTGTTCAAATTTCAACTAGCTTCAAAAAATGACGCCTCCTGGGGTATATATATATATATATATATATATATATATATATATATATATATATATATATATATATATATATATATATATATATCATATGATTCCACATTACTTACAGTATTTGCACAATTTAACGTTTAAAATAAACTTTTCCCCATTCATTTTCAATGGGACGATTTTTTTTTTCTCGTACACTTTCCACGCCCACTTCCATACATATAACTTCCATATAACCAGGTGTCTGATACTGCTCGGTGGCACAGTTGGTAAAGTGCATTGATCAGTAACCAGGAGGTCATAATTTCTCAATTTACTTCATAAGCATTCCACGTGCATTCCAGTCTTAGCATTCAGCTTTCAGCATTCCCACACAATTTCTCCAGAAATTGCACTTAGTCTAGTTTGTATCGCACATTACATATACAAGGAGACTCAATGTGCTTTACAACAACACAACCCCTATAAGCATCAACAAACATGGCAGTTAACAGTATTTAGAAGCAATAACGAGAAAACAAAAGTAGGTTACAAAATTTACTAAAAGAATATACATTGACTATGTTAAAACATTAGACAGCAAACTTTAAAAACATTTAGTGTAGGCCTAAGGAAGATTAAAGAAATAATTAAAAGGGGAAAACCCCCCCAACATGATTTAAAACTGTTTAAAAGTCCTTCATCGAAGGTATGTGAGTTTTTAACCTGGATTTAAAAGTATTTACACTCGGGGCTGTAATCATCCACAAGGGAAATGAACTGTCATTGACTTACAACGAGCTCGATTCACTAAAGCGCAACTAACAAGAAAATAATGGAAACAACTTTTATTCAATGATTTTATTAAATGAAATGACTTGTCGATGATACTTTAACCCAGGCTCCCCACGTAAACCAAATATTCTTTTTTCAACTGGTACTCTGGTTGTGATGTTGTAGTGTAGCCAGTAGATGGCGACAGAGATGATATGTCACCGTACGGTACTTGTAGCTGATAAACAATTGTCGCTTCTCTCCTTTGACTTGTTTCTTTCAAATCTACCATTACGGACAGACATTGACCTCAACTGCACTTGTTTCTGAAAAACCTGACGCTCGCTCCTTGCGGGCAACGCCATCCAAGAGTTGTTGTCATCTCACGAATGGTTGTTTGTGCCGTAAATCGTTGTATAAAGTCAAATTGTTGCTGTGAAAAGATTGTCACAATGAGGACACTGGATGGCTGCGGGCACAGCAAAAGCCAGGCTGAGAGGCGATGGTTGTTCTTTTTTTTCCCTTCTGTTTCTCCTCCCACACGCGATCTTGTGCCGCGTGTCCCCTCCCTCGACTCGTGATCGATACTGTAACATCTCAAGGAGGCCTTGTATCATTTTTCTAACTTGACCTCCCTACAATCGTTTGCCCTGCTTCAAGTCGCTGTAAAAGTGTCATCATGTGACCACACCTTCACACTCATGAGACTCATGGGACGTGGCCGTCATTCCACAAGTTAACACGGAAATATTTTATTTATTTTTTTCTTGGGGGAGAAAACGATCATCCTCTTGCATTCAAACATTTCCGAGTAGCGCGAGAACTCGATAACCAAATTCTGGTTGAGAGTAAAAGCACAAGAAGCCAGGTAATGACATGTCCAATGGCAACAAATGAACACAAAAACATGATTCATTTTGAAAGACCAAATCATTTCATTTCAGCAGATCTGAATATTTTTTCTTTGTCCTCCATAAAAGCAGAAAAGTTATTTTTGTGTTATTTTCCTCTGGGAAAATAAAAAATAATGTCCGTGCCTCAATGTGCATCATTAGCAAACAGAAATAGAGCGCAAAAAACACACATGGCACAAAACAAGTTTTGATGGTGATTGGCATTGGTACTGCAGGCAAATAACACTTTCATTATGTGATTTATTGTATAGCCATTATTTCAATTAAGAATTTTATAATGGATTTTTTTCACATACGTACGCACGAACATATCTACATACTCATCAAGTTCCTGTACTATTCATGTACTTTTAGCATCCCCCCCAACCTACACACACACACACACACACACACACGCGTGGCTCAGTGGCGACATGGGTTCGGAACCATAAGTGTGACGTTATGTGCATTTTTTTATTTTATTTTTTTAACTTTGAGCACCTGCACAATACCAAGGACCAAAACTGCCAAAATTCAAAATAAAATAAATGACTAAAAATGAAAATAAAAACGGATATAAAAATATAATTCGAAGATTATATAAAAAAAAAATATATAAATGGAAATAAAAAGAACATATATATGTATATACATAAATAAATACATTTGTATTTATTTTTTAGTATAGATTAGTTTTTATTTTCACTTTTAGTCATTTATTTTGAATTTATGCAGTTTTGGGCCGTACTGCTAAGTCGAAATGTTATTCAAATGAGGGGGCGGTCCTAAGTGCGTCTTGGGTTGGCTGCAAACTACCTGTCATTGGTCAAGCGAGCAGCTTGGCGAACAAAGAAGTCTTGCCGGCTTGCAATGGAGAGCTCCCATCAATGGATGACGATCATGTCCACTGTCATCTCGACTTGTTGTGTAGCAAGTAGCAACTCATGTCGCAAGTTGGCGGAGTCCAACCCAAGACACGCTTAGGACCGCTCCTTCATTTGAATAACATTTCGACTTGGCAATACGGCCCAAAACTAAAAGTGAAAATAAAAACTGAAATAAAAAAAATATATATATATAATTGGAAAATGAAATACAAATACAAATGTTTTTATTTATGTGTGTGTGTATGTATATATATATATATATATATACACAAAAAGTAAAAGCGTGTGCAAGGTTTTCCGAACAGCTATTAAAATGAAAAATAGCAGGCAGCACAACTAACCTCTTCCAGCACTTTGCGCCAAACGCATCCGAAAGAATGGGAGGAATGCTCACATCTTCGAGAGTGCGGCGTGGCTAACGCTAGCAAAGATAAGTACACGCACACCATGAAACAATAAAGTTGAGCTGTATTTAGTACCGGGGGAAACATTGTGACATGCACCAGAGCTTGTCTTTTGCCAGAGTCAGTTGACAGGCTAGTTTTGCTTGTAAGGAATTTGAGTTTATTACAATAAAAGGTGGCGCTGATTTATTTTCACTTTTAGTCATGTATTTATTTATTTATTTAGAATTTTGTCAGTTCACCTCATCCCCTCTACTTGGCACCATCTCACCGACTGACATGACAAATGAAGAACACATTGTACGCTGACAAAATATTTATTCTATACAGTGACAAGGTCACCTTTTGAGAGCTCATGACAGAAAGTCTCTGAATCGTGTCCACATATGAAAGTGGGTGCTGATATCCTGAAAGCCATGTGGGATTTCAAGCTAGCTGCCTGATTTTTAACATGACAGCACTAAACGTGAGAGGGTATGATAGACACTATTCGCCACAGTGTTCTCAACACAGCAATAACGCCAGAGACATTTCATTGGGCAGCTGTCATAAGATGACTGTATATGACACAAAAAGGCCCACAGGAATGTTCACATACAGCAGAGTAAAGTAGCTGTGTAAGCGATGGTGACGGTATCTCAGGTATAAATAAGCGTTTAAAATGTTATTTCTTCTTTCCACCTTTCGGAGCTTTGTCCAACCCTTGGATGTACTTGCGAGGAATTCCATAATGGTCTGAAATGACAGATGAGAGACAACCATCACGTACGAAAACACATCAGTTATAAGCAAAAAAAAAACAAAAAACAAGTTGACGCTCCACACCGAGCAGCAAATGTCCAACTTGTTGAATCTGGTTGCCTTGAATCTGGACCAGGACTTTGTCTTTGGTCCCAGGAACCGCTTGCATGACTGAACTGGCTTGAACTCTGTGCTGCAATGCGCTGGCGACAGCAGAAGGCTCCAAAGCGTACACCTCCAGATTTTTTATTATGGTCACCTACGCATAGAACATCAAACCCATCACAGATAGAATAATATAAAGCAAATAAAAAAGATAGATTTGGTTTAATTAAATTAATTAATTAAACCCAACAAAAGGCGAACTCCAAAAGGTAAGCAAAGCAAGACGGGGGGGGAAAAACAAGGCAGAAAACCGGCAGCATGACGGGGTGAAAACAACAATGAATCGACGCGGACAGAGGGGAGACAAGAGACTAAATACACGCACACTAATTGACAACTAGACACAGCTGGGCAAGACATAAGTGGCAGAGGGTGTTGATTGGTTGAGACACGTGAGGAAGGGCAGGCAAACACAGGTGGACATGAAAATGCTTGACAAGTCTAGTGGTGCACACAAGGACAACAACACAAAACACACATCATGACTGGAACTAAGAAAAACAAGGATAAAATCAAACAAAAACAAAACCAACTCTAAACCATGACGTAAATAAAAACAACAACAACAAAAAACCCCAAACCAAACATGACAATTTCATTGAGAAAAACCTGGGGGGGGGGGTTTCTTCCAATTTTATTTTTCGTTATTTCATTAGTTTTTGTAAAACTATGACAACCTTGGCCGAGACAGGAAAAATTTCTTGCCATGCAGCAATTTTGGAAAATTGCTCCAATGCCAATTGGTGAGCCGAGAAAATGTAATGTTTACAAAATAAATGCAAAGTGACTGACAGCTGTACATCTGTTCGAATAAGATCCTGAACCAAAATAGGAATAAAAAATAAATAAAAAAACTACTGTATGTATTAGGGCTGCTCGATTATGAAGAAAATATTAATCACGATTAATTTGGAAATAATTGAAATTACAATTATACAATCAGTTGCTGTTTGAACATGTAAAAAATATTCAGACAAATACATTTCTTTAAAACACTATAATTACGCAAGTTCCTTTTGGACCAAACAAGATGTATTAAATCAGTTATTTTAAAATAAAAAAGTGCAAAAATATAAACAACTCAAAATCAGTATTAATACTCTTTTATTTTTGTTTATAATTATGTATTTGTGGAGTATAATAATTAAAATTGTAATTGAATGTCGAATGTAATTGCACAGCCCTAGTACATAAATACATCTATTTTCCACACCACAAAATACTTTTAAAGCCATTAACAAATCGGACGGTTGCAAAGAACAGCAAATTTGCATGTGCGTTTTAACAGAAAGATCTTGGGGATGGATGTCGGTCACCTTCTTGTTGGAGCCTCGGGAAGCCACTGTGACATCAATGGGCTCAATATGTCCCTTCTTTATTAGGGGTGTTTGTCCAGGAAACACTATTTGATAGCACTCCTGCATTCTCCCCAATGTCCTGCACAAATGAGAGGTCAACGTTTCAATTATTCCTTAAAACCACAACAATGACTGTCAGCATTCACACAACAGTAGCAACTTCAATATCAATGTGCTCCAAAAATTCCCACCAACGAGGCACATGTTTTATTACATTCCACTTAGGTGAAGTTTTCACACAATTTAATGTTTAATATAAATTTTTTCCCATTCATTTTCAATGGAACTTTCAGTCAGAATTCCACTCCCTTAAATACCACACAGGTGTTTTATACTGCTGCAATGGTGCAGTTGGTAAAATGCATTATTTAGTGATCATTCACTATTCATTAAAGGTTTGCGTCGCCTTTGCGCCGCGCTAACCGGTATAAATGGAGCAAACGGGAGCGCCTAATTCACGAAACACGCGCAGATGGGGAAATCCGTCACTAAGTGAGCTGTCAACCGGATTGCGCCATGGTGCGCCAGTGTTATTTGCGCGTATGTATATTAGGCAATTTGCATACATTTGACGCAAAATATTCCCACCCCAATGCAAATGAGGATTATTGATACACAGCGTCTTAATTCATTAACACCAGCGCAAATAGCCACATGCAGCTTGCGTGACGCAAATAACGTTTATGGAAAGCATGCATAAACCTGCCACAACCTCGATCCCGGGAACATGACAGCAGTGCATGCCATTTGCGGCACAACATTCACGGCAGAGAGAGGCAGAGAGAGAGAGAGAGAGAGAGAGAGAGAGAGAGAGAGAAATTTTTCTATGTTAGTTTAGGACACAACATAATAACCCGGGCTAAATGGCAATAGCGGGGAGGCATTTTACGATCATTTTTATGTGCCAGATGCATACTGTACACCCACGCCAACCTCTGAAAATATATTTTTTTTAAACGATTGCACCAATAATTTGTACTTTATGAATGATGTCGTTGTTCTCTCTGCTCTACAGCTTAATGGCGCTAAAAACGCTTACTCTCGGTCCAACCTCGCTTTCTGATCATGTCATCTTTCTCGCAACTGTTAGTAAAACGATCATGTTCTTGGCGCAAATCCATTGCCATGTGTGGTAAATCAGGTGCAAATTTGCTCCAAGCTGTCAGTTTTGTGGCCGTGTTTGCGCCGGTATATGATTAGGGCAATATCCTGAGTGAATAGGTTGGTAACTGGGCGCAGACTGCGGGTGCAGTTGTGGTGCAATATTTCGCACTATTACCGGACTCAGCGCATTCTTTGTAAATATACCCCAAAATGTTATACATACATAATATCATATCATAAAATGAAGTTCATCACATAAATGTGGATTAAACAAATAAAATTTACATTCATCTTCAGTTTTATACCAAATTATTCAATACAATTGCATACCCTTTTCAACAATTTATACATTTATTAGGGCTGTCAAAGTTAAAGGGTTAATAGATTAATTAATCACAGAAAATTGTCGCATTAATCACGTATTAACGCATATTAATCGCACTATTTTTTTGGACCGCACTTGAGCCTTGAACGTAACCGTGGATGGTTACATTGAAGGCTGCGCAGGTCAGTGATTAGGTCAATGCACGGCCTTTCCTACGCCTGTTGTTCCAAGATGAGCGGGGTGACTCCAGTTGATTTGCTCGGTGGTAAAAAAAAAATGTCGCTTTAAAAAACACCCCGACGGGACTTTAGATAAAACGAAAGTAATTTGCATTTAAATAATGAATAATTGCTGAATTGCACCCAGTAGATATGATGCTGTTACCAAGTTTTCGTCAGTATTTAGCACATTCTTTGCAATATAATTGCTGAATTGCACCCAAATGATATGATGCTGTTGCGTTTTGAGCAATACACGCATGCATGCAATTGCATACATGCATTTAATCAATGTTTGCAAATGACATTCAGATAATAAAATGTGTTAATGTCAAAATATTACGGTATTTTGTATTTTATATTACGCAAGTAATTTAGCTGATGAATCGTGATTAATCAAAATTAAAAAGTGTGATTTGTCAGATTAAAAATTTTAATCGTTTGACATCACTAACATTTATACAAGCAGATGACTAGTGCATGGGAAACCAAGATTCAAATCCAGGTTGCCGCAGATTTTAGTCCAAGTTCAATTTATTATCATAATCATTGTCCAATTATTTATCAGCCATTATATTCAATACCACTTCACATAAATGAATTTCTTTCTAAATCATTCCATACTTTCATTGACAACATGAACTCATTCAAAATGGCAGTTCTGTTATTTACGATCATTCAATTATATTCAATAATGAATCATCTTCACATAACATATCTATCAATATCCTTAAGCATTCCACAACATTCCACATGCATTCTGCTTTGTACATAATTCCACATGCATTCAACTTTCAGCATTCACACGCAATTTCTCCAGAAATTGCACTTCTAGTCACACTAATACTTCCCCCGACAGTGTCACCAAAAGTCAGAAACATAACTGGACTTGAAGTTTGGCTTTGACTCAGTTCTCTCAAGTCACTCTGGACCATGATAACAGAGCCATGTTGTCATTTCTTGTACTGGGGTGAAGGGGAGGGTGTTGTTATTCCCAGAAATAGTTTGAGCGTAAAAGTTTGTTGTCATCTTTGTCAATATTATCATGAAGTAAACTGAATGTGACTCTGCCATTGAAAAGAGCGCTCCACTTCCTATTTGCGCATTGCTTTGTTTTCCCTCACTCTGCCATTGATTACCACAGTAATGATGGTATGCAACCACAGATAATCTGTCTGTCTCAGTTGCCTTTTACATGCTTGAAAGTTTTATAATCAGTCACATTGTGATGGCGATAACATCAAAGTCTTTTTTCTAAATTCCCCTATTTGTGTGTTCCAACCTTGCCCTACAATTTTATGGTCAACCTTAAAGCGATACAACACTTATAACTCATTTCCCAGTATTGGATTAGGCATTGTGTACAAAGAATACAAGTGCAAATATCTCTGGCATCTTATTCCCTGAATTTTATTTTAAACCGATTAATTCTCAAAATTCAAACGTACCGTGGTGAACGCCATTATCCTGGTCACGTGATCGTGATGACGTATCCCGTGTGTAACCGGAAGCCGTCTTGCCTCATTTCATTGGGAGTTTGCTGACGTAGTTGGCAAGAACAAGACCGATTTCGATCCCAAATACTGCGCCAATTCTGCTCAGCGTAAAATCCTCAGCACGTCCGGTTTCATGTCATTCCGTGCGGGGGTGGGGCAGTGGACGGTGGCTGCTCCTAATGTGGGCTAAAGCGTGCTTAGTACACGACATGTAGCTTAACCTAGCAGCTGAGTACGTCACCCAGATGTTTACAGCACTTAACGCAAAAATATTCATAAAAAGTGCTATAAAATCATAATCGCTCAACATAAATTGGCAATTTTTTTCAGGGAAGAATTGAAATGAACCATTTCACAGAATAGATGGTTAGTTTTTCACAAGTCTTGTATTGCTTTAAAGTAGGACAGTATGTTACCATTTACTTGAAAGCCCATACTACAGTACATTGTATTTTCCAAGTCTTGAATTTTAGTCACTGCATCATTTCATTAAGGTATCAAAACGGCACTATTCAGCATTCACCATGAGAAAAAGGTGTTCCGAATGGTTTGATGTTGGAACAGTTTGACTCTGTTCTGAAATGCTGATACTGATAACTCAAACGTGAGCACCTACATAATGTTGTTTTATCTTCCAAGGTAGGGACGTCGTGAATCGGTGGGGGGAATACTTCGAAGACGTCCTCAATTCCACCAACACGTCTTCCTTTGAGGAAGCAGAGTCTGGGGACTCTGAGGTGGGCTCTCCTATCTCTGGGGTCGAAGTCACTGAGGTGGTTGGAAAGCTCCTCGGTGGCAGAGCCCCGAGGGTGGATGAGATCCGCCCGGAGTTCCTAAAGACTCTGGATGTTGTGGGGCTGTCATGGTTGACACGCCTCTACAACATCGCGTGGACATCGGGGACAGTGCCTCTGGATTGGCAGACCAGGGTGGTGGTCCCCCTTTTTAAGAAGGGGGACCGGAGGGTGTGCCGAGGCCGAGGGCAGCTGAGGCGTTGAGGGGTTCCGGTTTGGTGGTCTCAGCATTGCATCTCTGCTTTTTGCAGATAATGTGATGCTGTTGGTTTCATCAAGCTGTGATCTCCAACTCTCACTGGAGCTGTTCGCAGCCAAGTGTGAAGCGGTTGGGATGAAGATCAGCACCTCCAAATCCAAGACCATGGTCCTCAGTCGGAAAAGGGTGGCGTGTCCTCTACGGGTCGGGGATGAGATCCTGCCCCAAGTGGAGGAATTCAAGTATCTTGGGGTCTTGTTCACGAGTGAGGGTAGGATGGAGCGAGAGATCGACAGGCGGATCGGTGCAGCGTCTGCAGTGATGCCTCTGCGGACTCTGTATCGGTCCGTTGTGGTGAAGAAAGAGCTGAGCCAAAAGGCAAAGCTCTCGATTTACCGGTCAATCTACGTTCCCACCCTCACCTATGGTCACGAGCTGTGGGTCGTGACCGAAAGAATAAGATCCCGGACACAAGCAGCCGAAATGAGTTTCCTCCGCAGGGTGTCCGGGCTCTCCCTTAGAGATAGGCTGAGAAGCTCGGTCATCCGGGAAGGACTCAGAGTCGAGCCGCTGCTCCTCCGCGTTGAGAGAAGCCAGCTGAGGTGGCTCGGGCATTTGGTTCGGATGCCCCCTGGACGCCTCCCTGGGGAGGTGTTCCGGGCATGTCCCACCGGTGGGAGGCCCCGGGGACGACCCAGGACACGCTGGAGAGACTATGTCTCTCGGCGGAAGCTGGTTGAAGTGGCTGGGAAGAGGGAGGTCTGGGTTTCCCTCCTAAAGCTGCTGCCCCCGGAACCCGACCTCGGATAAGCGGTAGTAAATGGATGGATGGATGGATGGATAGATTCAGAACAAACCGCAGGGAGTCCCATCCAGAGTCAGCAGAATAGCAAATCATATTTTATCATATTTTATTTTGTGTTCAACAAGCAGTGAAGATAGCAAAACACGGCTGAGTTTGCTGGAAATGCAACATGCTGATCTTCTATTTTGCATATGTTTGGCTGTCTGCGTTCATGTCATCTGTATGTGCAACTTTTTTTTTTTTTTTTTAGTTCTTTTTATTTTTTTTATTTTTTATTTTAAATATTTTTTAAAAGAGCTCAGAATTGTTCATTCGGTAGTCTTACCGATTCAACGTCTTATCATCATTGCTCTTTTTTTTTTTTTTTTTTTTTTTAGTTCTAAATAATGCAACTCGACCCTAAAGAGAGGATGAAATGTTATTGCAGTATGATTACTTGCAGATTGTATTTGTTTAATAAAACATAATGTAATTATCCATCACCTGACTTTATGCACAACCACAGGATTCTTTTTTTTTAAATTTTTTTTTAAATTGTTCGACTACAGTGTTTCGGTCATTTAAAGAACGTTAATAAACCGTTAACCTGTTTTTTTGAGATATGAGTGAGCTGACATCCAACTTTTTCGTGAAACACGAGTTGATCACATTTTTTTTTTTGTTTTTTTTGGTTTTTGCTTCGACTTTTGAGATAAAAGTGCGAGATGTTTCCCACAAAGTCAGGTTAGCAGATGGAAAAACAATTCTTAAAAAGATACTTTACTTATTTAGTCATTTTTAGCAGTCAAACATTAATATTTTGCCTATAATAAATTTGATATTTGCATTATTTTTCATATATAATTAGTACCTTTAGAAACACATTTTGCAACTTGCTGTCGACTGAAAATGACATCACAAGGGCTCAGGTAACCAATCACAGTTCAGCTTGTGAATGTCACATGACCAAACCTAAAAAACAGCTGAGCTGTGATTAGTTACCTGAGCCCCTGTGATGTCATTTTCAGTCATCAGCAAGTTGCAAAATGTGTTTTTAAAGGTACTAATTGTGCGTGAAAAGTAATGAAAGTATCAACT
The DNA here is from genome assembly GCF_051991245.1 of Festucalex cinctus. NCBI lineage: Eukaryota > Metazoa > Chordata > Actinopteri > Syngnathiformes > Syngnathidae > Festucalex > Festucalex cinctus. The sequence continues at coordinate 24,250,884 of NC_135412.1, read as the reverse complement.
TAATTATAGACAAAATATTAACTTTTTATTGCTTTAATTGGCTAAATAAGTGAAGTATCCCTTAAAAAAGGAGCTAAGGACAGCCCATGTAGCTAAATGCTAATAAACAAGTCATTTGAGTCAGTTGTGGAAGTCATCTTCAGGTTATCAATGTATGCATTAGACTGCCCCCTGGTGGCTAAGGCATGCACACCAGAAGGAGCAGCACAATGCCCGTTGAGGCAAAGTAGAAAAAGAAAAGGCAAAACTTGGTAAAAACACAATTTTAGTAATACAGTATTTTTCTTATTAAGACACGATACAAATTTATGGGAAGCCGGAACATATTAATGGTAATGTCACAAAATGAATTAAACTCATGCCTAAACAAAAGTCAGGTCTTTGTCGGTTTTAGGAGAATATCTACTATATCTGTGTAAATATTTGGCAACTGTTACTGCTAAGTGGGAAAAAAAAATCCCATCTCACTTGTTTGTTTTCATCTGTGAAAGTGAAAGCGAGAAAGAAAAACATGAGGGAAAAAAAATAATCTGTGACCAGTAAGCATTCCATCCATGGAGTTTGACAGTTTCTCGATCTGTTGATTATCCCGTTTTTGAGCAGCAGCAATCTCAGACACGGATGAGAGAAGTGCACGGTTTTGCATCACTGTAACACACATATCCTGTTCAACATAGACCAACACCTTATCAATACGATCAATACGGTTCAGTGACGGTCAAGTTGAGGGGTTGTTGCGTTGTCATGATTTTTCAACTCTGAAAGAAAACATATGCATTCTTTTCCTACAGTGCAAACTGTTACCAGGTGTCTCAGCACGTATGTGTGATACTGGATACCTTCCTCCAAAATACTTTGAGGATCCATAATTACAGACAGAGGGCAACATTGTTTGGAGCCCAATGTTAATGAAACCAAAACCCAGAGAAGAAATAATACATAAAAAAAAATCTTTAAAAATGATTTGAAAAATTGTGAATGAAAACGGCTTGGATAAAAATGATGATACCCCACATAACTTATTGTGCAACCTTTAGAGGGAAGTCTGGTGATACACATATTCAAGAACCCACTGTGCCAGATTTAAAGCAGCCCCAGAACATAACTAAGCCTTCTGTTTGTTTCATAGTAGGTACTCAGTACTACAGTCAAACAAATAATTGTTTTGTTATTTTTTGGGGCTGCTTATGCAAATTTGGCACATCTTGAACCTGTGCTTGATGCAAAGACATCGCAAAACTATCAAGAAGGCCATGTGCTGCCCATTGCACCTATTCAACCTCTTCTCAAGTCAAGTCAAGTCAAGTCAAGTCATATTTATTTAATTAAATTAAGCTCTTCATAATAAAGGCACTGTGCAAAAAATGGCTGTAATTCATATATATTATATATCATATAATATATCATATATATATATATATATATATATATATATATATATATATATATATATATATATATATATATATATATTATATATCATATAATATATCATATATATATATATATATATATTATATATCATATAATATATCATATATATATATATATATATATATGATATATATATATTATATATCATATAATATATCATATATATATATATATATTATATATCATATAATATATCATATATATATATATATATATATATATATATATATATATATATATATATTATATATCATATAATATATCATATATATATATATATATATATATATACACATATACATATATATATATATATATATATATATATAAAGAGAGAGAGAGAGAGAGAGAGAGAGAGAGATGACAAACTCATATTAGCTCAGGGGCCACATAGAGGAAAATGTATTACCAGGTGGGCCGGATCGGTAAAATCATGGTATATAACTTTTGGTGTCAATTATACACAGATTTTCGCTCTTTGTGGGCCAGCCCGAAATGATGGGTCTCAACTGTAATTATATTGTTCAAAAAAAAAATAACATGATTGCAAATGGAACATGACAACACTTTACCTGTATGAGTTCCAGACGTGTTATATGATATATAACTTTGCATATATTGTTCCCAGAATGCATTTTGTGGCGCAGTGAATGAAGTTATAAGGACGTTAGTCCTTGTCATATTGAATTTGTGCCGTATTTAACATGGTTATGTAGGTCTAAGATTTTATTTTTATTTTATGTTTTTTAACAAACCATAACTTAAGGTTGTGAAATAATGACAGCCAGGCCAATTGACCTTACCGTAAACCACGCCCGCATGACCTAGTAAACCAATCAAGACGCAAGACTTCATGTCTGCGACGGCACGTGCCTTTTGCTGCGGACAAACAAAAGCAATCCCACTGCATTGCCCGGTTGTCCAAAGCCAAGACAAAATCAATAAAATGGTTAAACGCTGTAGTCACGAGTGATAGCCGTTATCCTGATCGACTAACTGGCGTCCTGCGGTAGTCACGGCTTGTGTAAGAGAGACACAAGAAAGATACTGTCCAGTTTATTCCCTTCCTAAACCCTCATACAACTATGAAAAATGTCTGCGCTGGATCAAACTTCGTGGAAGACCACACTCACGACCAGTCAAATTCCTCCAAAATGAGCAGAAATCACTACGTCTGCACTAAGGTAATGTTCTCCATTGATGTTTTCAGCCAAAGGCTAACGATAGCGCCGGGTAGCTAACCGTCTATGCGTTTGTTGACTTACTATTTACTATATATGCCAAGCAAACATTGAAACTATGAGGTCATATAAATTCATTCTTACCCTGCTTGACAGGAATAATGTCCAAAAACTTTGGTTTTGCCGACAATCGGTCGAAGTGAGTGAGACGACCGTGGTCTTTTTATGACTTTTGCAGAAGCAGACAGCGATGCGTATTTCCTTTTGTTTTGGGGCAAAATTGCATGGTGAGGGAGTGAAGATATAACCTTCACTAAAATAATTTAACCCCCCTTTGGTTGCTTGGAAGAGAAATATCGGCGTCCTGAAAATACCTGAGCGAGAAATCACAAGGAAGATCTGACAACTTTGTCATTACAGCGCATGCTGTTTCGCGCATCTTGCTCAAACAATGTTGTAGGGAGTTGCTTGTCGCACAATGTGGGTGGGGAGTAGCATGCCACGGTAAGGTCAATTGGTCCGACAGTAACCTTTTTTTTTTGTCTGTTTCTTTACTTTAAAAAAAAAATCATCTCGTGGGCCGAATTAAAACCCTTTGCGGGCCTGATGTGGCCCGCTGCGGGCCGCATGTTTGACACCCCTGGTGTAGAACAAAGCTTGTTTGTGCGGTGTCAATTTGAAAAAAAAAAAAATAAAATCCCAAACGTTACCTGCTGAAAAGGTCATCCCACTTGAGAGTCTCTACTTCCTGGTACTCTGATTTCTCCAGCAAGCAGTCACATAAAGTTGGGTTGATCCTCACGTAACTGGTTGAAAAGCAAACACACAACATGATTGTCTGACTTCCACTTGCGCATTCAACTGGAAGGCAGGCCACGTGCTGCCTTGTTAGGCTTTTCATGGTTTAATCGGCTTCATCTCTCTTACAGCGAAATCATCAATTTATGTGAAACGACAAAGACAAAAAAAGAACAGGAATGCCCCTTCAGATTGGGAGTCACATTTTCAGCATTTAGATCTGATTACAGCCGCATCACATGCCCCGGAGTGGTGAATGTTGGGACCCTGAACCACTAGAACTGAACTATACTGAACCCTGAAGCAAGCGGTGCCCTTATTATGATTCTAATCTTCCACTGTTTATTACTGACTGCCAAAAACAGTTTTTCTTTCCATCTCGCCTGCTGACTAAAGGAGCAGTTTAATTTAACGTAAACACTGTATGTCATTTTAATTACCTTCACAAAATAAGTATTATGCAAAGTGAAATGTTTTCCATGTATTTATGACTTAGTGTCAACGCACTGTTTATGCATTTGCAGAAAGTTGATTGTACTTACTTCTTATTGGTTTCATCCACCAAGTCGTTCGTCTTCACATAGTCGGTGACGATGCTTCTCACCTCAGCAGCCTGCAGTGCCGCGCCTTTCCTGTGGGAGCGCCAGAGAACATCATTTTAAACTAATAGAATGGCTGCATCCTTTAGTCATTGATACAGTTATTTCACAATTTATAGATATACTGTACTGTAAAAAAACGAGTGTGATATTGATTTGTGTTGAGGTCATTTTTCTGCCACTAGATAGCATAATTGAATTTTTAAGACATTGGTGACAGCACAGTGCATTTTTCTTTTCATATTAAGAGCTACCTCATCTTTAACATGAAGTAACTTGTGAAATTCTGCACATATTTCAAACTATAAAATACAACTTGACCCCAGTCACCACAAATGTATGCATTATTTATTAAAGTAATTATTTATTGAATTAATTTATTTCTGCTAAATTTTGACGTGGATGTGGCTTTCCAAGTAAGGGGTGTTCATTAATCACGAATTAAAAAAAATTGTGGCGTTAAAGGAACTTTAAATTAAGGCACTAATTTTGACACCCCTCTGTTATACTAACACTTCATGTTACATACAGAGCACATCTCTCCATGTGAGGTGCCTGGCTTTGGTTTGAGGTTCGTTGGACATTGGTGGAGTTAGTGAAGTGAGGCTAGTTAACAGTATGATAACATGGACCAAAATCTCAGGGCAAAGTTTTCACCAGTCTGTGCCGTGAAGAGCCAAGTTGTGAATGTAAAAGCAGCTCCAATCAGGTACTTGCAAAGTTTATATTACAACAAGTCCAATGAGCACTACAGGACTGCATATGAGAAAAAAAAATATCACACTTTTGACATCACAGACTGGCAAAATAACAGTCATGAGATCCTGGAGATATCAACGAGGATTTGCTTTAAAGGCATGACTTAGATTTCTCAGTAATGTTACGGTTTTTTTAGACGTTACTGTAAAAAAAAAAAAAAAAAAAAAAAAAAAAAAAAATCCCAAGCAACACACATTTGATACATTTAAAATTATTGCATATCATAATAACACATGTCATTCAGCTGAGAAAAGTAAATTAATAAAACGGGAGTCATTTAGACACTTTCTTACACATTCTAAAAGTTGAGTTTGCTGTTGTAACTCACTCCCAACCCCCCTTACTTTCAGGGTTGTTTGGACGTTAAAGCGATACAAGACTAACTCATTTTCCAGTATTGGATTTGGCATTGTGTACAAAGAATAAAAATGCAAATATCTCTGGCATCTTATTCCCTGAATTTTATTTTAAACCGTTTAAGTATCCGAATTCGAACGTACTGTGAAGCTCAATTCACACTGCCAGCAGAACGGACGTGGTGCGTTTTCCGTACGGACGGCGCAAGGATAGAACGCATTCAAGTCTACGTGTCAATTCACACCAGCTGCGGTGCGGAACGACTGCGGCGATGCAGAAGGTTTCCGCAAGTGTTCTATTTCTTCCGGACACCGCATGCGGAATTTTGATGAAGCTGAAGAAATGACATGAGCCGGACAGGAAGTCGGGCATCTCGCATCAAGGTAAATCCGGTATATTTAAAAATAAAACCGTTTGCGAACTACATAGCATGACATGAGTCGGACATTTAAGACAAAAAAAAAAAAAAAAAGCTCAGAATGAATTAAAGATGACAAAATAACACTATTTAAACACAAAACGTACTTACCCATTCAAATTGAAAAACACTTTATTTGTCCCCGAGGGGCAATTCAATGGCATACGAGCAGTGTTAAAAAACAGGCATTATATCAATAAACATAAAAAAACATACCTAAATACTACAGGTAAAAATCATTCCAGCTAACTAACAATAAAAAGAAAACAAAGTGTTCTGTGCTTCATTTTAAAGTGCTACATGCATTCCATCAGTCAGTCCATCGCAAAAACTGACGGAATGTATGTAGCACTTTAAGTGTGAAGCACAGAGCACTTTCTTTTCTTACCCATGGTGGTAGACGTCCCAGAAATAATGTCCAAAAAGCATATTGATGTGGCAACAGGCTATTGTTAACAAAATAGGACTCCATATACACGGTTATTATCACGTGAACTCAATTCTCCAGCATGAACCCCACGTGATCTTGTGGTCTGGCGGGTGCACACATGCAACGCACGCGGTGTAAATTGCAGTCCTTGCGGATGCCGTGCCAGGGCCGTACGGGAAACACACCGCGTCCTTTCCGCAGTCAGCGTGAATTGGGCTTGAGGAACGCCATGTTCCTGGTTACGTGATCGTGATGACGTATCCCGTACGTAAACCGGAAGCCATCTTCGCTCATTTCAATGGGAGTTTGCTGACATAATGGGCAAGAAAGACTGTCTTCGATCCCAAATACTGCGCCAATCCTGATCAGAGTAAATCCTCAGCACTTCATGTCATTCCGTGTGAGGTTGGGGTGGTGGGGGGTGGCCACTCCTAATGTGGGCTAAAGCGTGCTTAGCACACGACATGTAGCTTAGCTTAGCAGAGTAAAAGTCACCCGGATGTTTACCGTCCACTTCGACTCACCGGCGGCTGCCTCTGCCAGTTTCATCCGGCTTTCGGTTGGCAACAAATCTTTGACGCGTCCTACATGGCTGTTCTGCTTTTGAAGAAGTGCTTCTTTGTTGTAAGGCGTAATTCGACCTTTGATGTCCGCCGTGGGACACGATAATAGGGCAGTTCACAATTACCCCCAAACTACTATTTTTAGAACAGCGCTCTGCGCGTGGGCGTGGCCAGTTGAGTTTGGACAAGAAATGGAGCACTGCACAGGCAGGCGACTGAGGCGAGTGTATTAGTGCGAGTCCAAACTTGTGAACTGACTTACTATTTTACCTTAAATATCCTTAACAAACGTATTATAGTTACAACAAACCTCTGCTGCTTTGGTGTCTGCCGCTATGTGACTGTGTTGCGATGTTGGCAAGACAAGACTGCAATGCACATTTCATTGTTTTTAAATTAATGCATACATAAATTTTCTCTTATAAGCTATATCTGTGAGGGTTATTCAAAGACTTGTCCGCATCATGTTGTCAGGACAATGAACAATTAAATGAACGCAAAGGCCATCAGGACAAAATTGGCTGTGAAATGTAAACCCAACTGAGTCCATTTATGTACAGTAAGCTCTTGACAACATTAGACATGCACATGGCAGCCAAACCAGTATTACACCTGTCCAAAACCTGAGATCATAAATTACATGATGTATGTATGTATGTTCCAAAAAAACATTCAAACCACTTGTACATCATGTGTCTGACGATCAGATTCAGCCCTGTTTGTTAATTGTTTTTAATTACTGGTTATTTTAGGCATAATAAAGTCTCAAAACAATTTTTATAAATATGGGCTCACATCGTCCACTCAAAAATAACGGAAAACGTAATTTATTAAAACGTGAACATTTCTGAAATGCATGAAGAGCCTCATTGAAGAGGCTCGTAAACTATGCCGCGCAGTCTCGTCAGTGTTGAGTGTTTGTATCATGTATGCATGCTTGAAACTGCAGTAGAACAACTGTGTGCGCAGACAAACTGCTATTAAAAGTGAAGTGGGAATGGTGTCCTGTTATGTGTGTGGTACACGCGCCGGCTGGCGTCACTGTAGTGACGTGATGCCCGTTCACTTTGGACAGAGCCGCTCCGTCCCACAACACGACATGGCTGTTCCCCTTGCATTTAAGCTTTTTTGTCACATTTTTCTTTCCCATTCCATTAACCACACGTACTATATCAAGTTTTAATTTGTTTATAGGAAGTTAATATAAAAAATACAAACAGTAAATACAGCTGCAGGTTAGGATTTTTTTTTTTACTGCGCTGAAAGACATTTGCTGTGTGCTGAGGTTGTAAGAGCACTGCGCGATTGCGCACGCGCGCAGCTTAGAGGGAACTAGGGGTGTGAATTGCCTAGTACCTGACGATTCGATTCGTATCACGATTCATAGGTCACGATTCGATTCCATACTGATTAATCCCGATACGAATTTACAAGTCGATTGTTGCAATTATTTTATTTAAATTTAGTAAATACTAATCAGTAAACTTGTACAGTGTAAGATTTGTATGAAAATGTATTATGTATTTATCTGAAACTCGTCTTATACAGGTTGTAATCTGTTTCATGTTTGAACAGCATTAAAATAAAATATTAAGGCTTAATGTTCCATTAATATAACATTCCTCCATGCTTAAGGTGTGAACCCAAAGGCGTTTTGGTGAATATTTTTCCATCAAAAATGGATATTTAAAAATCGATTCGGCCGCCTATTGGATCAATTCGAGAATTGCGCGATGTAATATCGCAATATATTGGCGAATCGATTTTTTTTTAACACCCCTAGAGGGAACATTGGTCTGCACTGGCTTCAAGCATGTAAACGGAAGGGATTTATGTGAAAAATGTCACAGAAGACACCTAAAAGTGCTTTCTACATTTTGTCAGTGGAAATGGGCCAGCAGCTGAAAATCCAGACCAATATTAGCGACTGCAGCTATGTTTATCGTCTGTTTATCAGCGTTAGCCTTGCTAGCTGCCTGCTACAACATGTTAGCTACATCATGGTAAATTGTAAATACACCAGAAAGACCTCAAGTTCACCTACGGAAGCCACTGCTGCTTCGATGTGAAAATTAATATAAAATATCAGCGCTATATAACTTTCTTTGCTTTGCTTTCTTGAATTCTCGCAGTATTTGTGAGCCCACAACAACATGCTAGTTGCTCAGTGATGTGTGCAGTCACTGTGTCACCATGCCGCTTTACCAACAGTAACTAAACAGAAGTAACAGCCCAAAGGTAGGCCTAAAATCTTCCAATGAAAATTGTGACTTTAATGTGTTTCCTTTACGTGAATATTTGCGGCCAACATGAGAGTAGCAGCTACCAAGACCGCACCGGAGTGTCAGCAATGATCATACAGTTAATCTTACCTTTCACCTGAAAACTGCTTTCTTTCTGCTCACTTTGAGATCTCCGCATGTCAACCGTTTAAGTTGTTCCATGCATATTAATGAGGAAAACGTGACACCATTCGAGATCAACCCTATTCCTCGTGAGTTTCGTTGTTGTCATTCATTCCATGTCATTCAATGTGTATTTTACGCACGCGATACATCACGAAGATCACGTGACTGTCCAAAATGTCCGATACAGTACGTAACGCAAAAATATTCATAAAAATGCGCTATAAAATCATAATTGCTCAACATAAATTGGCAATTTTTTCAGGGAGGAGTTGAAATGAACCATTTTGCAGAAAAGCTGGTTAGTTTTTCATAAGTCTTACGTGTTGCTTTAAGGTCTACCACAGTGCCGCCCAGGCGGAGTGGAAGTCTAATTCAAGGAAATATGAAACATGTGGATGATTCCTGACTCACAAGCGTCTAGAATTCGCAGGAACATGTTTCATTATGGCTCACGCTCGGGAGTACACGCACACACACCTTTTGCTTGCATCCTGAAAAAGAGGCTGCAGTCGAGCTGACACCAAGTATAAAGTGGTGATCTCAGGAGGATGGTACGGCGTTTCTCCCAGTGGAAGCGCTTCCATGCACGTCTCCTCGGGGACACGGAAGCGTAGTCTGCATGTGACACATGTAGAGGGAACAAATGAGAACTGTGGTGATTTTCACTTTTGAATGAATCTGTAGAGGCCGAGCTCACTCTGGACTTTTCCAGTCCACCTCTACGATGCTCTCCACGCCCTTCGTCAGCTCTTTCACGCGTACGATGCTGTGCTGCTGCTGCATGACTTGCAGGAACTTGGAAAGCTGTTTGAAGATTCAAGTTGAAAGTAGAGTTAATTTCGTCAGCAAAAATTAAACACAAATAATATCGCCAACACACATTTTTCGCCAGACTAAGACTAGACTAATGCTGCATTTGAGGATGGTCGGAAGTTCGCCCGAGGCGAAAGTAAACAACCAAAATGGCGGATAGTGGTAAATTGCTTTTTATTTTGGTTCTTAAACACTGATTTTGACCTCCAGCAAACTTACCTTCTCATAATTTTTTTCTCATTTATTGTTTGTATCTAATTTCATAAGCATTCCGTACAGTTCAGTAGTTCACAATATAATTTCCTACCGGGAGATACTGTCACGTACGTTGCGTTACGTGAAGTTATGTTGAATATTTATGAATGAAAAAAGCTATCTAGTTTTATACTCAAGTAAATTGTGTTTTACCATTCACGGTCTGTGGTCGCCATTGTAGAGTGACGTCACTTGTAGTCTGTTGGTGAAGTCGGGGCCCTTTTTTTTCCCCGACTTCACAAGTGAAATTTCTGAGTTCAAGGGGGCGTTCCCGTACACACTTCCTGGTTTGAACTCGGAAATGTCCCTCTTCCGACCAGCCTCGAATGCAGCATAAAATCCTCATTAATAAACAATAAGTGGGACTAAATCAGTTTGCATTTTCATTGACTAATGAAGACGAGACGAAAATGTACTTCACTTAATAAAAAGTGGACTAAAATCTATGGACATTTTAGTTCATGAAGAAAAACGAGACAAATTATCTGATTTTTGTAAAATCTTGTCTATGCTAATCCGTCACGTCTGTGACACTGTCATGTGACACTCAATGACACACCCACTTTCAAATCTGCAGCTAGTGCAACATGCACAAACACATGGGACAGACAGGAGGTTAAAAAAAGTTTTGTTTTTTTTTCCCAGTAAATTATAGTTACATAACAGTTAACATAACATTAATCCAACGGGTATAATGTTCCAACAACAATGTTAATCCGATCGCTAACTAATGCTGGCTAACTTACTAGCTCATAGCATGGAGCCATGTTAGCCACTTATTGATATACTGTAATTGTGTGTCAAGTTGTTTTTCATCAAAAAGATGAGAGAAAATTTGATGTGAAATAGCTTAAGATCCGAAATGTTCAACATAATCTGCTGACAAAAAAAAAATATGCAGGGGTTAAATGATTGTCTTGACTAAAACGTCGACAGTTTTTGTTGACTAAAACCAGATGAATAAAATGTTTTCTTGGACTAAAATAAAAACTAAAATGCTACCTTTATAGTCGACTAAAAATGGACTAAATAAAAAAACAGGATGAGGTTGACTAACTATGATATAAACTAACAAGCGTGATTGAAACTGGACTAAAACTGAGATTAAATAAAAAAATGGCAGATAAAATTAACACGCGTTGAAAGAAATTTGCGGGATTCAAACATGACATTCATTCACATGTACCTTTTTATAGCTGGATTTTTTGATATCTAGTTGTTTTCCGCTGGGGCTGAAGGGAAAAAACAAAAACAGAATGTTTTGAGTAAATCACTGAATTCCTCTTGAACGCTTTGTGACTAACGTCTGACTCGGTTACCAGCAGGAGACCATGTGGTTGCGGAGAAAAGTGCTTGTCAGTAGAGGGAGCTCTGCTTTCTTCACCTTGCTCTTGAGAGCCAGGAGAAAGCACTGCCAAAGTAAAGTATCCATGACCTCTGTGAAAACAAATGACGGCCGGGGTCACACACACTTAACTATTTTCCCCTTTCACCACATCGCACCATCATGCGCTCATGAAAGGGCTCTGCATACGTGATCGCTGCATGCCTCCTGCAACCAATTACTGTCTGAAATTTAGGAATTTGAATGGAATCTTGGTTCCTGTGAAGCTGAGGCACATCAAAGGACGAGCGCTTGTGGCAAAAACCACAGCGCCACATCAAAAGCATGTTGCTATTATCACAATACCAATAAATGACACAGAAGATCAAGACGAAGACGATGTTACACATGTAGGTGGTATTATTATTATTTTTTTTACAAACTCACGTCACTTGGCAGAAATAACCACAATGGTGGTTTTCCAAAACTGCAATTTTAAACAGTTATTTTCAAAACAATCCTTTTCTCCTCTGATTGTGCCACGCTCCACACTTTTGAGTTAAGTTGATTACTAAGGAATGCAACAAATGGTGTGGGGTTACATGTTGCGGTGTAAATTCCAACAGACAAATGGAAAAACTACGTCGTAGAGGTCAATGAACCGTGCGCTTCCGTTCTAAAACAAACAACTTGACAGCGAGTGACAAAGCCAAGCAGAAAACACATTCGCTGGTACTGCGTTTACGGTTTTCTACATGTAACAAGCTAAACTGAATACATGCTTTCTGCCTGGTGGAGGTAAAAACAAGGACGTAGCACTTGATCATCATAACTCATTTCATATGATCTTGTCTCTACACATTCCGAATATAACAAATTAGTCCTTTAGAAAAGCTGAAAGAGATTTAAAAAAAAAAAAAAAAAAAAAAAGGATCTACTGTCAAGTAATTTTGAGAACATTTATTGTAGCCTATGGACAGAGAGATGGAAGTGTCCACCTCTGTTATTTTGTAACTGCGGTTTTTAATCAAATACAAATGTCTTCTTAACAGAGACCACTTTCTGTCAACAAATTTGTGTCTTTCTTAAACACTATTGTCATGCAACATGTCAGTCAGTTAGTCATTTGTTTCATTTTATAAACTGTGACACAATTCTTTGTGTAACACTGCAAAAGTAAAGAAATAAAATTACTTAAATATTAAATCAGAAATTGTGTTTCAAAAAGTCGAAACATAAAATGTATTAAAACTTTAAAATTTAAGATATAAAACACATTTTTCATGGAAACATATGTAAAACTGTGTCAGTTGCTGGACAGATAAAATGTCTTCCACAAGTAAAAGTAAGCTCATGAGTGTTCTTCGCCTGAAGACTTCCGTACATTTCCCCGCCACTCTTATGAGGTGCTCCCCCTAGCGGCCCTCCAAGTAATTGCTCAATAAGTCATGAACAATGGAGCTGTTTATAGTGGCTGTATATTGACTACAAATATCGCGATACTTGCGTAGGCGTATCGATTGGGAGACAAAGCCTCACAATTTATCACGATATCGATATATCGTCACACTCCTACATGTCAATCTTCGATTAGCTTAGCAATTAGCACGGCCTCTTTGTCTTGTGCTAATCGTCCGGTCGTGAGAACGATACAACAAGTCTAGCTTATTTGCCACAACGGAGGTGATTATCAACTTTGGAGCGACTCTGCTTTTGTGTTTAGTCGCGCACTAGTGCCAATTGAAGCTCAATGCTAGTTAGCTGGTGCGGCGTAATCGGCACAGAGCTTGCCTCGACTGCCCACTTCCCGCACATAGTTGACGTAAGCGTATTGCAATGTACGTCAAGCCCAGTGCAGCAAATTTTGAACACTTCCAAATAACACTCAGCACAAAACATTCAGGTTTCTACAAAGATGCAAAAAAAAAAAAAAAGGAAAAGCCTACTAGAACTATATTTAGGGTAAATCAGACGCAAATAAAGCAGATGTTTAACAAAGTTTGAAAGTGACTGGTTGGGGTGTGCTGACTTTTTCTATTCACCGGACAAAACTTTTCCGTACCAGTTCAAAGTTTCGATACAGTTTGTGATGAGTGTGCACAATGTGTTTGTATGAAGATGGCCTAAATCTTGTACCTTGTGGTGACTTTTGATCTTCTTGGTCCTCCTCCCTTTCCTCGTCACCCTTTTCAACTACCCCTTCGTCTTGCTCAGCCACAGCAGGGCAGGCTTGACCTTTGACCGGCTCGCTTGCTTGCTGCTCTTGCACTGCACTCTGCTCACCTTCCTCCTCCTCCTCCTCATCTTCCCCACTTTCTTCTTGCTCATCAGTCACACATTTGTCACCATTCACATCCTCAGCTTCCCCCTCCTCATCTGGTAAAGTGGGAGGACAGGACTTTTCTCCAAAAGCCCTGAAAAACAAAAAATAAAGTGGACATTATGAAGAAAACATTATTAATCACAATTCATTTGGTAATCATTGAAATCACGATTAGGACAACCATTTGTTTTTTGGTAAAAAACAAGAAAATGTTTAAACGTAAAAAATATGAAGACAATTACATTTGTTTGAAACACTATAATTACGCAAGTTCCTTTTGGACCAAACAAGATTAATTAAAATAGTCATTTGAAAATTTAAAAGAAGATGCAAATATATGAATTTAACAACTTATTTGGTCCCAAAAAGTATAAATACGTTCTATTTTAAATGTTTAATGTCCCAAAGACGTATTTATACGTTTTGTTTTGTTTTTTTTAATGTTTTTTTTTTTTTTATGCTAGAGTATACAGACGGTTTTGATACAGCCTCTCAACCACAAAGAATGGGTGAAGCAATGGTAGTAATCACAAAAACGGCCAGCAGGTGGCAGCAGAGCAAAGGAGATCAACCAGGGCCATGTTGAAAAAAAGCTCAATCATTCACAATTCTAAATAGATTTGTGAATAATGATTAAACTTAGCTATATTCTAATGATAATTGCTGCAAACCGGAAACAGATAAAAATATACTTTTTTTTCCTGATGAAAGAAGAGACTCTACTCTTTCTGTTGGTAGGTTCCATGTTTTTATAGCAATAGAACACAATATTCTGTGGGCCTTGCAAAATCAGTCCAAATTCAGTAAAACAGCGTGAAGGAGTGAAGGGGACTGCTTCTGTGAAAATGGCTGCCAGTGAATGAGTTTTAATCTTTTATTTTTGTTTATGATGATGCCAATTTGATAATTGTGGAGTGTAATACATGAAATTGTAATTGAATTTCAATGAATTGCATAGCCCTAAGTAGACATATGAAAAGCAAACTTACACAGTGGTGCCCTGAGATAAGAGTTTAATTGGTACTGTGACTATGCTTGTAACTCAAAACACTCTTATCTCAAACTTTCTTGAATGAATTGAATTGACGTTAATCCCTTCCAGCCTTACTTAAGAAAATTGTAATTGTAATTTAAGAAAAATATTACGGTTATATTTAACTTAACAGAATAATAACAAAATTGAATAGAATGTTAAAGAACTAACCAGTTTGTGTATCATGATTAAGATCAGTCATTTTCAAGGACTCCGCAGTCAGAAAGAGTACCGTCACGGTCCAGGGGTACATTTGCATATGGCGATGTAGCAGATGTACAATTCATACAATTTTGGCTGTCACAAATGAATTGACCAAATTGTTCCTGATATTTTCCTTTAAAATGTGGGCTTGGCTCTGCTGCACATCAAATCATGCACTTTCTCAACCAGTAGTCAGACAACCACCAATGTCTTAAGGCTTCATTAAGCTGCCCAAATAACAAACAAGAGCACCCTGCAGCGGGAGAGTCTTATGAGAGTGGCTCATGTCGAGAAAAACAAAGTACAGCACAAAAAAAAAAAAAATTGGAAAAGGGATCCTAGACTGGTGTCAGATTCCGGGCAGGGGACAAAAAACAAGATTATAGCACAAAGTTAGCTAGCCTCTGATAAATTTTGGATTATTGAATAAATTCAAATGAAAATCTATTCACTTAAAGTTGTATTTTGGACTGAAAATACCGTATGTTGTTTGTTGAAAGGTAATGTAATAAAAACACAGATGTTTACCCTAACATGACAACTAATTGTGATTAATAATGGTGATTACAAAACTGATCAAATAATAAATAATCCCAATTATAATTTTTAGGCATAATGGGTCAACCCGGGTCAGATGCATCCACCACATACATAGATCCACATCTCCAATTGACAACTCAACCAAGTAGAGTGTATGAGGTGTGTGGCATCCACAAGTGAAAACTTTTTTATTTTCTTCTGGGCTCCGCTTCCACAAGTGCAACACTATAGCGCCGCCCTAAAGACAGCCCAGTAGCTAGCTAGTACATGAGGCAAGGTGAACGAACCCTGTCCCCTTAAAAAGCAGGCTAATTTCAACGGGACTAGAAATAGACAGGCACATGGCTAAGACACCTGTCAATCTATTTAAATTGTGAAAATACAGCTGTCAAACTTTTTTTTTTTTTTTAATCAGATTAATCACATCTTAGAATTTTGATTAATCACAATTTATCGCGTAATTAAAAAGGCTTTTTTAATCAATATTTTTTTTGCCCGCCAACTTTAAATTTTGTTAATTTTTCTACATTTAATGTTATGAGGACGTCTTCAAAACATTTTATCCACAGCATGCGCTCATCCTCCTCTTTTTCTCATCAGTTAATTACTTGCATAATTTCAAATGGGAAAAAAAATTATCCAAATAGTTTGACATGAACAACTATTCTGAGTGTCATACGCCAACATTTATTAAATGCTTTACTTTAAAGGGATAGTTCGGATTTTTTGACATTAATCTCCATTTCATTATCACCTCCAGTGTGTGTGATCATCACTGACTTACCCCTGAATGCGTTCTGTGACACGAGTTCTGGTCCGGTGTTGGACGAGAAGAAAATAGTCCGGCAAGTTGGCTGGGGCCACCTAAATAAAGCGTTTTTCTTCTAAAAACAATTTGTGTTCAAAAGAGTGATACATTTACATACAAAACTCCCTCCGGAAAAAAAGTCAGACTTCATTACCGCCGGGCACTATTTTTCTGTTCATTCGTATCGCTGCGCGGCGCCCCGCATGCAGCTGATAGACGCGCACCAATCTACAAGTTGTTTGTCTTTTCGACGGCGGAAGGCGCGACTATCAGCTGTCTGCAGCGCGTCTATCAGCTGTCTACAGGGTGATGCGCAGTGATACGAACGAACAGAAAAAAAGTGCCTGGCGGTAATGGAATCTGACTTTTTTTCTGGAGGGAGTTTTTTTTTTTTTAAATGGAAATGTATCACTCTTTTGAACACAAATTGTTTTTAGAAGAAAATGCTTTATTTAGTTGGCCCCAGCCAACTTGCTGGACTATTTTCCTCTCGTCCAACACCGGACCAGAAATCGTGTCACAGAACGCTATCAGGGGTAAGTCAGTACTGATCGCACACACTGAAGGTGAGGATGAAATAGAAATTCGTGTCAAAAAATCTGAACTATCCCTTTAATGCATGTAGTTATGTTTACTGCTTAAACACAACCTGTGCTACCTTTAACGTAACCATCTGCTGTCAGCTAAAGGATCATATGCAGTCAAAATGAACAGTGTAATTCATCTGCGTTAACACATGATTAATGCAATAAATTTTTGTGATTAATTAATTAGTTAACGCTTTAACTTTGACGGCACTAGAAAAAAAAAATCTCCCTTCAAATAAGTGCAGAAATGACTGATCTCTCTACTTTGGTCATTTGTTGATCATGACTAATGAATATAGAGAATGTAACGCACCTTGAGCACTGCCTAAATATAAGCTTTTGTTTTTTTACATTTATTTATTAAGGGTGCTCAACTCTACAAAATAATTTCATTCATTCTGACATTTAGACCAGTGGGTGGCGGTAGTACATTTTTAATGACCAGAAGAAGATAGAAGAAGAAGAAGATGATGAGGAAGAAGAAGAAGATGATGATGAAGAAGATGATGATGATGAAGAAAAAGAAGATGGTTATGATGATGATGATGATGAAGAAGATGATGATAGTGAAGATAGAAGAAGAATGGAGATGATGATGATGGTGAAAATAGAAGAAGAATGAAGAAGAAGAAGAAGAAAAAGAAGAGGAATGAAGAATGAAGAAGAATGAAGCTGAAGAAAAGAATGAAGCAGAAGAAGAATGACGCAGAAGAAGAAGAATGAAGCAGAAGAAAAGAGGAATGAAGCAGAAGAAAAGAGGAATGAAGCAGAAGAAAAGAAGAATAAAGCAGAAGAAGAAGAAGAAGAATGAAGCAGAAGCAGAAGAAGAAGAATGAATCAGAAGGTAGAAAAAGAAGAATGAAAAAGAAGAGAAAAAGAAGAAGAATGAAACAGAAGAAGATAGAAAAAGAAGAATGAAGCAGAAGAAAATAGAAAAAGAAGATGATGATGGAAAAAGAGGCTAGAAAAAGAAAACAATTGAAGAGCCTGACCATCATTCAGCAAGGACACTAAATGGCGAATGGCGAATGGTATTCGATTTGCTTGGTACAAAGTTGATCGACCTTCCATATCCAAATCCCGGTCAGTTGCTTCCCAAATTAAATTAAATGACTGAATCAAATCGAATTTAGAATCAATATAAGCTATCACTACAATTGAAATATCTCGTGATACTTAATCACTGACTGATAATGCTGCCTGAATATTCCTAATATAATCACATTGCTCTGAAACTGCTGTTATCCCATGTTAACCAAACATATCTATCAGCAACGCTATCACTGATAAAAAAAAGAAGAAAAAAAATAAATAAAAAAAAGGAGGGAGGTACATCAAGTGCAACCGATAACATGTTGACGAAAACATTTCATGCCAATTAATTATCTGTGCCCACTGTGGACAGATTATTCCTGCAGTAACACAGCGCTCATTGAAGCCGTCTGTGGCTTGCGGAAGAAAGCCACTCACCAGAGATGATCCATGTACGTGTGCAAAACGCACACTCCTCTTCCTTTCATGCCCGCGCTGAGCATTTCTGCATTCGAGACTACAGCGGTGCCAATTGCCACAGGAGCTCTGGAATCATTACAGAGAGTTCTGTTCAATATGTATATGTCTATGAAGAAAAAAAACAGTAATTAAAAAAAAAAAAAGCATACTTATTATTAACAAGCGTAACAGCGCAGGCGTCCCCCTGTTTTACGTCTGGGAGTCCACTGGAAGGCACTACCACACCAGGAAGCATCAGATCTGTAGACGGGAAGTTATTCAATGGATGCAACTTTTTGATCATTCGAATCAAATGTAAAAAATATTTTCCAGCTGTTCAAAAAGACGCTTACCAGCTCCTCCGATCAACTTGTGAAGAACAGGGGGCCACGTCCTGA
Organism: Festucalex cinctus; assembly: GCF_051991245.1. NCBI lineage: Eukaryota > Metazoa > Chordata > Actinopteri > Syngnathiformes > Syngnathidae > Festucalex > Festucalex cinctus. Next base: position 24,232,161 of record NC_135412.1, on the reverse strand, counting down.
ACGTCGGCAGGGCAGCAGGGTAGTGCCAAAGCATATACACTATTGCAATATGAAAATGCACGTTTGAATTTCATAAATGAGCATTTCGTCGGTTTGACGTTGTCGACTTTTAATCACCTGTAGGATAAAGTTGTTTGTTCACTTCAAAGAAGAGCGGGTTCTTATGACCAACATATAATGTCACAGCGTCTCCCTTGTGCGCATAGATCTTCACAACACTGAAATCCTCTTTGTTCGGGACCAGCTCTGTTAATTCATCAGAAGACAGACAAGGGAAGGCTGCTGCTATGTCAGCCTTCAGCTTCCTCCTAAATTAAAATGCAATGTTATTTGGGTGAGAGAATCCAGTAGTATACAATTCACTTCAAGCCAGATACATATACATTAAGTAGGGTATTCAAAAGCAAATATGTTTGCTTAGAGTAATAAAAAAACAATTAGCAGACTACAGCAGTTTTTATTATTATTGCTAATTTATTTTGAACGTGCATATTGCATACAAATAAGAATAAATTAACTAGTGAAAAGGAAAAAAAATGCTAAATTAAACCAATAAAATATGAAGTAAAAAAAAAGAAAAAAAAAAGCTAAAGTTAAGTTAGATCAATCAATGCAAAATCTGCGATATCATACCTGCTTACACATGCTCGAAAAGGAGTAGGAAGAAGTATATAATTATTCTCATCTATTCCTACCCCCATACCCTTATTTAATTATCAATTTATTTCAGTATTTAAGAATATTCATATTGATCTATACATAAAATACAAAATACAATATTCTAATTTAAAATACATTGTGCAATGCCGTATTTATCTACCAGTATGTAGTTTTCCATAGTATTTTAATTTTCAATCACTAACCCATCAATATACTTCCTATGTTTATTTTACTAAAAATAATACAACGTAACCCTTATTTTCATCAGTATTTCTACTCTGCATTATTATATCCTTATCTATGTATGTACATCATCAGTAACATATAGTAATTGTTGTTATAGCTTATTCCAATTATGTGCTTAACCAGCCTCTCCTCTTCTCCATATCTCCAAAATATTTCATTTATATACACACATATATGTATATACACACATATATGTATGTATGTATGTATGTATATATATATATATATATTAGAGGTGTGCAAAATTTCCGATTCTTAGATTATTCACGATTCGGCCGTGGAACAATCGAGAACGATTCACAAAAGTCCAAATTCCGATTATATAAATATGCCAAGGGAACCGAAACTAAAAGTGGACCGGAGCGGAAAGTACGCGGAACTGAAACGCAGTAGCGCTCGCGGTCTTCGGGACGCTTAATGGGACGGACCGAGAGTACACATCCACAACTCACGCCTCGACATTCAAAACAACAACAAGCATGGCTGAGCTGACCAACCCACCTCTTCGTCAGATCAGACCTGCTCCGAAAAGGCAAACAACTTCAGGCGGAAGTATCAGCTAGCTGGCTGCAGTGCGTCGGTTAGCGTTCTACAGGGCGCCGCGCAGTGATACGAACGAACGAACAGAAAAGTAGTGGCTGGCGGTAATGGCGTCTGACTTTATTCAGAAAAGAGTATTGTGGTGGAAATGTATCACGCTTTTGAAAACAAATAGTTTTTAGAAGAAAAAGGCTTTATTTCCGAGACCCCAGCCAGCTTGCTGGACTATTTTCCTCTCGTCCAACGTCGAACATGAACGCGTGTCACCGAACGCTGTCAGAAAGAAGTCAGTGCTGATCGCACACACGGGAGGTGAGGATCAAATTGAGATTCATGTTAAAAAAGCCGAACGATCCCTTTAATGTTTACACGTTCATGTTTACACAAGTTAAAAAGCAGAAAAGCACTTGAGGTTTTTTTTTTTTGTACCTCTGAGAAACTTTAATGTTTACATGTTCATCTTTACACAACTTAAAAAGCAGGAAAGCACTTTTTTTTTTTTTAGGCATTTGTATTGAAGTAGTAGTTCACATTGTCTTTCATTTATATCTCAGTGCACTTTTGAGTGGATAAAAATAATATATTTTTGCTCAATGCTATGTTTTATTCTGTTGAAGACTGAATATACTTAAAAGCTGTTGTTACAGAATGAGGACTTGAGTATTTTATTTACTGTTTTGAACTGTTAACTTGATACTGAAATAGTAGTTTATTTAGGCCTGAGAGGACTTTTGTACTATTTTTGTAACTAATGTACGAAACATTAAAAGCACCAAAATACATTGTTTTTTTTCTGCTGCCTGGGGGGAAATCAATAATCGTTTTATAATCGAATCGTAGCCTCTGAATCGTAATCGCAATCGAATCGTGAGGTGCCCCAAGATTCCCACCTCTAATATATATATATATATATATATATATAATAAACTGATTGGCTGTTGAACATAGCTGCAGTTCCCCTAGAGTGTTCCATATTTTTGACTTGAGATATTGGGAAAACGTCGAACTAAAGCATGTTGTTTCACGTTGTTTCACTATCAGCTACAGAACATGCATTTATTAATGTCGGTGGCTGGTAGACGGGATTTTTTTTATTCTTTTAGTGGACAAAAAAAAAGACAAGGTTGGCTATTGAGATTTAGCAAAAAGCACAGTCTGTCGCTGTCACTCACCTGTCGGATCCCTTCATTACAACGTTGGATTTAACTCGAAACGATTTTGCAAACATCTTAACGGAAAATGAATAAAAAATAAACAGGACAAATACCGTATACTATATTACATGCTAGTATGCAAATATTAACAATGATAAACTCGCTTATTGCAGCAGCTTGTGCGTTGCGTTTAACCGCCCGGTGCGTATTTACTTCCGACGTGAAACAAGAACCCGGCGTTTTGGTTCCGCTGACCAGACGTTTAGAGGCAACAACATGCTGTTTTTTGGATCAATAAAGAAAGACACAAAAGAAAGAACGAAAGAAAAAAAAAATATGTGGCATGAGTCACGACTGTTGTGTGACTCATTTAAACTGCGTTTCTCAGTGTGGTCTCCCCACTCTCGGAGCTACAACCACCGGATGCTGTTATTCACAGAGAACGGAACAACATGGAATCTAAATTGGCATATGTGGTTTTGAGCTGCTAATTTGTGGTTTACCAAATTAAACATTGTTGGGATGCTCATGTGTGGCAAGTGAGTTCTCTCTTTAATATAAAAAAGCCCACTCTGACATCATGCCATCATTCCTGGCAAGTCAGCATGTCAACATTGTGTATTTTCTGGAGTTGTGAGGCAAGTTGGGAAAGTGCAGGCATGTCAGATCAAATGCATCTCATGTTTTTTTTTGCAGTGAGTGAGAAAATAGATCTGCGTTCTTGAGGCACAAATGATTCTTATGCTCTCTGAGACAAATGTTTCTTCTTGTAGAACTACTGAACTTCCTCACAGTCTCATGGAACAGTGACAGATCGGGATCTTATTCAAGTTTTTAGTCACAAAGCAGGAAACGAATCATTAATCAAGAAGATAGAATCTTGAAGGCTGAATAGGACGTGCATATTAACAACTAATTTGAAGAAAATAAACCCATCATCTGACAAGGGAAGTCTTTTTTTTTTTTCTTCTTAATTTTGGCAACCACTTTGAGTTGCCTGGCTTGTTTGTTCCCTTGTAGATGGTCATTATTTTACAGAAGATCCTTTTGAAAATAGATCTTCTGTTCTCTGCTCTATGCAGCTGCAAAATCACACGCTTTGTTGACATTTTTGTCTTTTCTTGTAAGTGTGTTATGAAGTCAGCCTAATTGAATCGCTAAGGTTATCACTCGCTGCGATTGGCTGCCAACCAGTTCAGGGTGTTACCCCGCTTACTGCCCGAAAACAGCTGGAACAAGATCCAGCGCGCCCGCGAGCCCTCGTGAGGGAGGATAAGCACTTCAGATAATAAATGGATGGATGATGGTTATTATTCTGAAGTTTTTATTGATAGCAAAACAAGTCATGCATCATGTGGGCTCATTTAGTAGCTTGCAGGTACAACTGATGCATCCAGAGCAACTTTTGCAACTGGAAGTTCTTATGATCATACAATGAGTATATTGGGTATAGTGAGTGAGTGAGTGAGTGAGTGAGTGAGTGAGTGAGTGAGTGAGTGAGTGAGTGAGTGAGTGAGTGAGAGAGACAGAGCGATCTGTGTGTGTAAAAAGTGGCCTTGTACAATACATGGGGCTACCTATGATTATCATTTTAACATGGCCTTCATCAGCAGTCAGTCATCTTGGCCAAATTACACTCATGTCTGTGGTGGTCCAAGTTGCAGGCAGAAAACTCAGAAAACTTAATTTATGGGTTCCATTAATAAACTATAAAAGAGTATACACTAACACAGTGAATAAATGCCTTTGTAATATTTCAAGTCATTTGAACCTAGTGTAAAGGTAATTAAAATTCTTAATATATGTGATGTATACATTAGCATTTCCGTCCGTCCGTCCGTCCGTCCATCCATCCATCCATCCATCCATCCATCCAATCATTTTCTTAACCGCAGAGTTTAGAAATGATCTCTATAACAGTGCTCGTTTCTGAATAATATTGATTAAATGATGCTATCAATCTCCCAGAATGGTTGATGTATTGTGACTTCAAAGGTATTCATTTCCAAACATGACAAAGGCAGATCTGAACACTTTGTAAGAATGTGAAAATCACATGTCGGATTATGTTTGCTGCCGTTTTGCTAGCCCTAAACTTCAGGAAATAGCACTCTGTGATTTGTCAACAAAACTTATTATTGGGTTTGTTTGCAAGGCATGATAATCAAGTTATTGTCATTCATTGTATACCTCTGTAGTTCATAATCGTTGTTTGTGTTCTTTTGCCAAAGATTGAATCTTCTTTGTTGTGTTCTACAGCCAGAAATTCTGCAGTGCATGCAGGCAGCTCCAGCTTCCAAATGAAAATTCGATTTGTGGAAATTTGAGCTTGATCGATTATTTATTATTATTTCTCAGTTGTAATAATGATTCTTGCTATACGTAAATTAAATTGTGTAAAATCTTCATTGCTTTTGCTCAATAACTTGTGATGGTAGCATTGTGTGACCACTGACCAGGCATGAACGTGCCAGTCTGACAACTTGTTTAACAAACAATTTTCCTCATGTCCGACGTAATGGGTGAAATGTTTGATCTCACACTTGCATCATCCAATTCACCAAAAACAACAAATAAGAGCCAACAGTAACATGATCCAAATAAACTGTTTGGCAAGAGAAGTGGACATTTGGCTCATATTATGTTTCCATCAACTCCCACTGCGTTGTGAATCCCACAAGTTGATGTTCTTTACAAGTTTAAAAAATAAAAATAAAATAATAGGCCTACTTCTTGTATAAGGCGCATTGACAAACAGATATGTAAATAATCAACCAAGTTTAAAAAAAAAAATGTAAATTTTTTTTTGATTGTGGCAACATGGTGTGTGGCATCATAACAATTCTAAAAGTATTCAAATAAATGAATGACATGAATCTTAAACTGGAAGAGTTATCTCTGAACTTGCCATCAGCTTTCATGATGGCCTTTTAATATAGTCGGAATTCTTTTTTTTTTTTTTTTTTTTAAAGAGAAAGCTCAGAATTGTTCATTCGGTACTTACCGATTCAACGTCTTATCATCATTGCTCTCTCTTTTATTTATTTAGTTTTTTACGTGTATGTGTGCGTGCGTGTGCGCGCGTATGTGGGTGTATCCGTGTATGCGCGTGCAAATGCGTGTGAATTTATATCTATATTTTATATAATAAAAATCACATTACCCTTCACCTTAACCGGATACTTCAGTCTCATCAGAGTCGTGAGGTTCAGACGGTCAGTAAACCAGAGAAAGTCAGAAAAGATAAAAAGAAAAGAAAGATAAATCAAAGTAAAATCCAGCACCAACCAAACACTTCCACATGGTTACAAAATCAGAGTTACGTCAACCCCAGAAACCTCTAAATTCCAACAAATTAAAGAGATCTCAAGAGACTAGAGGAAAAACTAAAGAGAGGAAGGAGGGAAGCATAGACGAGGCAGAGTGAGATCCACAGAAACCAGCACATCCAGTCCATCAAAGTGAAATCCAGCACCAACCAAACACCTCCTGCCATCCGCATGGTTACAAAACCAGAGTCTTACGCCAACCCCAGAAACCTCTAAATTCCAACAAATTAAGGAGATCTCAAGAGACCAGAGGAAAAACTAAAGAGAGCAAGGAGGGAAGGATAGACAAAGCAGAGTGAGATCCACAGACACCAACACCCACTGATTCAACGAGCAGTGGGAGGGAGAGGCGGGTTCTGTTTGAATTTCAGTAGATGCTGGTGTGATGGATCTGGCATGCATAATGACCGCCACCAAAGAAAGGAGCCATCAACCGCGGCCCAGCAAAGCGAACACCGCCTCCCGGAATCCCCCAAGCCGCGGCAGCACCAAGGCCACCCCCACGCCACCCGGGCAGATACCGGTCGGCGAGCCAACCCAGATGCCCGGAGCACCCCCGCCCCGGCCCGCCCCACAGAGCCCAACGCCGCAGAACGATGCCTGGCAGGCCCCCACAGCGCCCCACCGGTCCACACCGCCCCCACGACCCCCCCGCACCCCACCCACACCCGCCGCCCACCGGTTTGGATCAATACCTGCTTTTCATATTTTGTGTCCAACTGCTACAGGATTTATTGGTCTTCTATTAGACTTTGAACTCATTCACTCCCTGCCATTTTCACAGACGAAATCCCCTTCAATCCCAGCTGTTTTACTGGATTTTTGACTGATTCTGCAAGGCCCACAGAATATTGTTTGTATTGCTATAAAAACATGGAATCTACAAAAAGAAAGATTAAAGTGTCTTCTTTTATTAGGAAAAACTGCAAAATTACAGATAAACAGACGAACAAGCAAAAGGGTGAAGTAAAGTTAATAGTACAATCTTGTGCCGGTGTTGAAAACAGCACCAGTGTTTTTCTGCTTGCCTTTTTTTTTTTAAAATCAAAGACATGTTTCAATTTTATTGGAACGGTTGCCCTGGAACCATTTGTTCCAGACTCCTTGCGAAATGTCAAAACCAATGAGATCGCTTCTGCCTCTATCTCTTCAAAATATGCAGACTGATCCAGCTGTGCAGAATCAAATCAGTTTGACACTTGGCAAAATGGCGTAACATTCCTGTGTTTGTACAAATCCAACCTGCTTAAAAAAACAAAAACAACAACAACAACAACAAAAAACCACAGAAGCCCAAAAGTGTCAAAATTCAATAAATAAAAAGGTTATTTTTAAAATAACTATCCTGTAGATAAATAACAGACAATTATGTAATATGGCCGTTAAAATTTAAAATGAGGTGTTAGTATTATTATGAAAAGTGTTATGCTATTTTTAATTTGTAACAAATATTTTATTTTGATTAAATGTTTCATAATGATTATTTTAACGTCACACTTTTTTTTTTTTTTTTTTTTTTTAATAATGACCTTTAATTTATTTTTCAAGGTTTTATAAGATAAGAAAACTTTGTTTTACAAAGTCAGTTTTTATTTCACAATGTCCTTTTCCACAATGGTCTTCTTTTCCATAATGGCGTTTTACAGCCGAATGACTTGGTCTGCCAACCAAAGTCAGTGGGTGGGACCACCTGTGTGAGCCTAGATCGCCGTGACGCCTACGCTGTAGCCTGACGCAGAAGTTTAACAAGGCCTTTACGTTATGATCCGATTCTAAACGATTTGCTACTGCTTGGAGTACTTCTGAAAGTGACTTATCTCCCTCATCCATCCTTTAGCAAGCCTGTGACCGCCGCGGCTCCTCATCAGGCGCTAAACCTAAACTCTCCACGCGTGAATCGATTCTGCAAGTGCTGCTGCTAATGTCTCTATAAGGGACTCAGCCAAACACGTAACTGGCTCTGCCTCATGTCATTTGATTGACAGACCAAGTCATTCGGCTGTAAAACGCTATTATGTACAAGAAGACCATTGTGGAAAAGGACATTATGAAATTAAATCTGACTTTGGAAAAAAAAAAAGTTTTCTTATCTTATAAAACCTTGAAAATAAATCAAATGTCATTATTTTTAAAAAGTATGACGTTAAAAATAATCATTATGATGTATTTAATCAAAATAAAATATTTGTTATACAGTATATTAAAGAATAGCATAACACTTTTCATAATAATACTAACACCTCATTTTAAAATTAAATGGCCATATTACACAATTGTCTGTTATTTATCTACAGGATAGTTATTTCAAATTGACCTTTTTATTTATTGAATTTTGACACTTTTGGGCTTCAATACTTTTGGGCTTCCATATCCATATACTGACTATTGATTTCTATTTTGTCTTTATTGTTATTTATTTTATGTTAAAGCCTTGCATCTTGACTGGGAATTATTTTGAAGACTGTTATGGTTTAAAGTAGCCACTAGATGGCCCTTTATATATGCCAATACGGTGATATGCGCATTGCATGCTAGGAAAATAGCGCCACAGGCGAGACAGTGCTCGACGCCGCTAACAAACTTTGACACAGTAGAAAAGGTGAGAAAATTTTTCTAAAACAAAATACTGCTGTATTCATGAGTTTTTTGAGTCCACACACCTAGTAAGTCATTGATGGAAAGTTCCAGACTACTCTGACCGGAGGATTGCTTTTGATACTGATTTGCTCCGGTGAGTGAGTGAACTTTTAGCATGCTACGTAGCGAATGCTAGCGGCCGTGTAATGGTCAGTTTTTCTGTAGGTTTATGATTTTTCCAAAGTCTTGAACTGTTTTATTAGTCATTTAATTAAAACCGACCGGAGTAAGTTATAAATGTATAGCAACATTTTGGTTCTTACATTCAATGAGTTTTAAGTTTTGTAAAGCATCTGTCTCTGTTTGAGAACGTCTAATTTTAACTGCGTCATTTGTTGATGCCGTGTCTAATGGCGGATAGTTAGAAATGCCGAGTGAGTCAGGTGAATTTGTACGGAGCCCCTAAGGTGACATGGTAGAAAAAAAAAAACTTTGCGTTTCCTCGCAATCTTTGCGAGGGAACGCAAAGATTGCGTGCCCTCGCAAAAAACTTTGCGTTCTCTCGCAAAGATTGCGTTCCTTCGCAAAACAACTTTGCGTTCCCTCGCAATCTTTTCGTTCGAACGCAAAGTTGTTTTGCAAGGGAACGCAAAGTTGTTTTTTTCGCTTACCATGTCACCTTCGCTGCGGCGTAAACACTTCCAGGTCATCTTCCATGTGAACAAAAGCGACGTGTAAACAAAGCAGTGGAAAAATACATGCTCCATCCTAGTCGCTTTGGGAAAGCTTTCCCATTGTTTTGTTTCATGTTTAAAAACGTTCCATCCTCGTCGCTATTGTTTACATGGAAGACCACCCGGAAGTGTTTACGGCGCAGCGAAGGTGACATGGCAGGCGAAAAAAACAACTTTGCGTTCCCTCGCAAAACAACTTTGCGTTTGCGAGGGAACGCAAAGTTGTTGTTGGTTTTTTTTTTCCTACCATGTCACCTTAGGGGCTCCGTAAATTTGACACATTTTCCTGATTTTTTTTTTTTATTACATCATACATTCATATTGGGTTAATTACAAATTGCTTAAAAGTCATGTGAATGGGAAAAGAGATTGTTTATTAGATACATTATCCTTTCAATTGTGTGACATTTTATTAATAATACTGTTAATGACACATTGACATCTGAATAGTTTAGCGTTTATTTTGTGACCAGTATTTAAAGTTACACTTATAGAAATATAGAAATATAATATTGTACAGTAATTCATGATTGTATTATTAATTTCAATTCCTGATAGAGCAGATTGGTTTTATGAGTGCTGGTTTGACATTCGAGGGACAGCGTTGATTCCACCGAGGTTCTCTGTCTGATGCAGGGCAGAGCTACAAAGCATCTTCAAAGCTTCATCTTCGTGGAGATTCACGCCTGGACCAGATAAGCTTGAAACTCCGCAGCAACATACATACGTAGCACACACATACACACTGAACAAACGGAGCGAACATGAAATGAAAAAATGCATCACAGAGCATGTAGCATTAAAAAATAAAAATCTCATACTGTGCTTATTTACCAACCAGTTGAAGCACGTAGCCTCACTCACACACACAAACAACAGACAGACGAGGCTGAACATAACGGTAACGTTACTTCGCAAAGTAGCTCATTGAGTGTGGGGTCATCGTACTAACGTTATTAGTTTAGATATGGACAACAATTATAAGACGGGAATTCAAATGCACTTGCCTTGAATTCTTTGTACAAGTCTGGATGTCCATGTTTCACTAAGTTGGATGTGTTCCCCTTTCGGCTGGAAACGGTTTCGGCATCTCAATCCCTGCGCATCAATGTCAAATTCAAAGTACTTCTATACGTGACTTTGGTGTTTTTTCTTCTCAACTAATTGAGGGGCCGCTGCAGTTAAAGACGCCGCAGATGTGCGGGCTACTGTCATGTTGCACGCATGTTACTCTACTTCCTTGTTATTGTAGCAGCGGGAGGGTAGTCACGTGACGTCATTAGACGTAACGTGGGTTGCCAGATAAGCGCCCATATCCACCCAGTTTACATGATGTCAGCTTGTGTGAATGAGTGCGTGTGGGATTAAAAAAATAAAAAAATAAATAAAATAAACACCCCAAAACAACACAAAAGACGTGGTCAGATATGCCGGCTCGATACCAAACGGTACTTCGGGTATTGTAGAAAATGAAGTACCGTCACATTTTCAGAATCTTGGCATCGACTTGGCACCGAAGTATCGATTCTTGTGACAACCCTAATATATATATATATATATATATATATATATATATATATATATATATATATATATATATATACACACACACACCCCTACACACACACACACACACACACTGAAAGGGTCTAACAATATAGTCATTAACCTGTTGTCGTGTTAGCTATTGCGGCATACACAGGAAGCCCGTACACCTGTTTTACGGTTTTAGTCACGTGATATTCTACATGCAGTGGTTTATGGTAAAAAAAAAAAAAAAAAAAAAAAAAAAAAAAAACCTAAACAAAACATTTCTTCGCGAAACACCAGACTGGCTGGCTCTCCACAATACACGTGTGGGCTGGTCCGTCAAAACTCCGGGGCCACTTTTTCCCCCCAGTCCGTCCCTGGTTGAACCTGAGACATTAGTAAATTATTGTGGTTGCAAAGCAATATTTATTTAATAATTATATGTACAATAAATAGTGTTACAATGGCAACAGGTGTATGCACAGGTTTGTTGTACCATCTGCCATCAAATGGACTTTTTGCCAATCGAAGCGGCTCCTCTCATTTCCTTTAAATTCAGCGCAGAGGAGGGGCGTCGTACATTTTGGAAGCATAAACAGACTCACTGAAGTCTATGTAGGAGATCGACGTGTAAAGTATGTTTATAAGGAACTGCAAGAAGATTTCCACTTGCGGATGATGTAAAGTTGGCTACTGTTAAGTCGGCATGGAGAATGACTTCCATTCTGCCCTGATCATGGGGAGTCTGACAAAGTCAACTGCACGGAATTTATTCTCACTCAAGGCAATAAATCAGAGCAATCTTCATGGAGAAAATTGATTTTCTCTAAGCAAACATCACCATTTCTATTCTTAATACACAATAGTGTGACATCCCTTCAGTAATTCCTTTTTCCTTTTCTAATTGAATGTTTTTGTGATGGGGTCACAAAACTGTGGGAACTGTGTGTTACGATACTTGTATACGTCTCATTTTGTCTCTACGATCTCCCTCAATTTGCTGAGTACAGTTTCTAACACTTTTGACTAAAATCTCTTTATTTATTTTATTTTTATTTTTTTTTCCCCTTCTTCTTCTCTGTCATTCTGGACGATTACGATTTTAATCGATTTTAATCAAAAGTTTAAAAAAAAAATTAAACAAGATTTGATTTATTCAAAAATAAATTTTGTGCAAAATGTTTTTACACCGTTTTTGAATTAGTTTTAACGTAAATTTAACATACATTGCTTGTGCAAATAAAAAAGCTACTCATAGCTTTTGCTCAACTTAAATGCCCTACATAGCTTATGCAAAAAGAAAAAAAGCTACTCGTAGCTTTTGCTCAACTTAAATGCCACATACATAGCTTGTGCAAAAAAAGAAAAAAGCTACTCATAGCTTTTACTCAACTTAACTCTTTGTCTGCCATGTTCGGCAATTGCCGAACCCTGCAAACAGACCGTATAGCGCCGCCGTCAGGAATTGCCGAAAGCTATATTTTTAATGGGAATTTACAGAGTAACTTCGTAGCCAGCTGTGGTTTCAGTTTTAAACTGATCCTGTACTGTAACGACTAACTATGGCCATTAAATGTGACGACTCTCTTTTGCATCATCTCAACACTCCCCCCCCAATGGAAAGAGCGGAGGTGGGACATTAGTGGCTGCTGTTTTGGAAGCAGTGACGATCGGGCTGGCTTCACGGCCATCCGTTGATCACAGCCGACGCGCGCCAGTCAGACATTTTATGGTCAGCCCAACTAATTGGAGGAGTGGAAACAATCCGAGCGTGAAGAATATGATTGAACAGCAAATCAACATCCTCAGATCCAGACAGAAATATGCTAAGGTAAGCGCTAACATGCTACGAGCTAGCTCGCTAACTAGCTTTCACTAGTTCATCAAACGTTTGTGTAGAGGTGACAAACAGCATGTGTAACTCTGCTGGTATACACGATAACAACTGTTGCCTAACTATTGTGAATGTACAATAACGTGTTTGAGTAAAGCGGAGGCCGCGGAGGAAGAAAGTGTGCGAGCGATGGACAGAAAAACAAAACAGCTAACACTAGATGAGTTATTTTCGTCTGAAAATGCGTTGTCATCAAAGGAATGATGGCGGCGATCGTTTCACGTCGAAGAAACGCATCGAGCAGCCCTTGTACGTTCCGCCGGCCGCGTCCAGCGAGGAGGAATATACCGATCATCATGACAATTATACCGATTTGGAGGATGACTGTGCAAATTTCCCTGCTCTAACGTGCTGCGCCCTTTAAGAGACTTCTCGATTACGTTATTCCTGCACCAATTGACATGCGCATTCTGATCCTAGTGTTCAGTACGCAGAAGGAGCGGCCAGAGTTAGACGACCGTATCAGACTTCCATGTTAACTCGCTTGTTGTGCGTAATTGACACTGTAAGTATAATAAGTTCTTTATAGTTCTTTATACAATTTGTCAATTCTAAGTAGAGTTAACCCATGTAGAACGCCTGAATTCTGCCTTTATTTACATTTTACCGCAGCAGCCATTATCCACGCTGTAATTTCTAGTCTATTATGTGGTCTTTGGCCCACCCTTGTGGATATTTCGTGTAAACAGACTGCACCACAAGGAATAGTGTTCTGCTTTATTTAGTGTACAAATATGACTGTAAAATTCTTTGTGCCATTGATATATTTCGTTATTACTTGAAACAATTGATATTATTTCGTGCGATGCCTCAATGGACCTCATTGTAATTGTTTACATTTATTTGTTTGTTATAGAAAACCACAACTCCACAACTTCATTACAATTTATCAAGATCACGACCTCATACTTTAATACCATCAACAATCAAAAAATCCATGTTCTGCCATCATTGTGGTGATTAAAGACACTCAACCCCATCTCTGGATTCGCTGCAATCTTTCTAACCGAAGATTTAGGCCAGACGAGTGTAGACCCAGCATACTTTCAATAATATTCCACAATGACGATTATGAGCCAGATTTGGATCCTGACTTTTCAGATGAGTGTGTGCCTTCAGATTGGAGTTGAAGCAGCAGGGAGTCTTCTCCGAACCCCGCTCCAGAACGAGGAGGTAAGAAAACCTGCTAACTTGCTAAGTTCCCATTCATAGCTCACACCCCCAATGCCCTCATAAGGCAGTTATATGCATCATTTTGTCCTACCATAGAATAAAATTGCCAGTAATACTAATAATACATGTACAAGTCGTGCATCTTGTAAATGTAATGGACAAATATATGGGTGTCTGTGCGTGCGTGCGTGTGCACAATCGCTAGGTTGATAGACGGACTTGTGTATTGTTAATGTTTTAGTTAATAGTCAAAGTTTTAGAGAGAGGTGGGGAAATGTCAATATGTAGCAAAAAAAACCAAAAAGTGTATTGTCATTGTTAGTGTTTTAGTTCTAGTTATCGTTTTAGAGAGAGGTGGGAGAATGTCAATATGTAGCAACAAAAAAACAACAACAGATCGACTTGTGAACCCTGTGGTACTTTTACATAAATATATATTTTGTTTATCAATTACACATGAATCCACCAGCCAGAGAGCTTTGCCTTCCTTTATTGGTACAAAGAAAGGTGAATAAAAGTAGCCTACTATACTTCATACTGCAGCAATAAAATATCGAACATTTGCAATTGTTTATGGTTCTACAATATACAGGTGGTGCATCTAGAAGTTGTGGGGATGGTTGGAGCTGGCAGCGAACCGGATGGCAGCCGAAAGACATCCCACATGCACTGTCAGGCATTTATGTACATAGTTCAATTCGTTAGTTCAGTAGTTCTTTATGTTCAATAAACTGTTATTTTTGTTGTCAAAAGCACTTTTTGTAATGTTGTTTTTGTTGTTTTATAGAAGGAAAACATTATTTAGATGTTTGAGCTGTCACAGAAGAAAAAATAGCAGTGTTAAAGTCAAAGTTGTCCTTGAAATGTCTGTTTTTACAAAAAGCTCCTTTTCTCCCATTTCTTGGTCAAAAATGGTAATTTTCACAAAACCTAGCCATATTCAAACAATGATAACTAAAGAACGGAATGAGATAGCAATATACTTTTTTTTGTTTTTTTCTGTCGAAAGAAAAGAGTCTAATTTTCCTTTTGGTATGTCCCATGTTTAATTAGCATTAGAACTCAATATTCTGTGGGCCTTGCAAGATCAGTCAAAATCCAGGAAAACAGCTGGTATTGAGGTGTTTGCTCCAGTGAACATGGCTGGTATTCAATGAGTTAATTAGTCCCGCTCCCTCATTAATTTTGATGACCATAAGCTTTAGCGATGGCTTAAAATCAGAGGTAATTCGCTGACTATCTTAGCGCTTAGCGCCGTTGTTTGCGCATGAGCGGTGACTTATAGGTCAAAATTCAGTTGTCATCTGACTGGTTGTCCTGTATGTAAATCAAGTACAGTGTTCCCTCGTTTTCCGCTGGGGTTAGGTTCCAAAAAATACCCGCAATAAATGAAATCCGCGAAGTAGTTAGCTTTATGTTTTACAACTCTTATAAAGGTTTTAAGGCTCTAAAATCCCCGACCGCACAATTTATACACTTTTCTCATTGAGGCATTTACATGTTCTCACATTTCTCTCTTGTTCAAACATTGACATGTTCAAACCTTCATAAATTTTATAAAATGGGTATATTACTGTAAAAAAATATGCAAAATTGCACTTAAAAAAAAATCCGCGAGACCGCGAAAAGTGAACCGTGTTATAGCGAGGGAAGACTGTAACGGGATTGATGATAGGCTGGCATCGTAAGTTATGCTGCACTTAGAGCCGTTGTTTGCGCTTCATTGGTCACCTGAATGTCAAATTCATTTATATCAATGAAGTGATAGGATGAATGATAGACTGATATTTTTTAATGTCACGCCACGATTGACCACTACTATCGCGATCGACGTAATGAGCATCCCTGGCTTATAACAATCAGCATCACCTTTAATTGTAATTAAACTCTTAAATTCCTTGCAAGAAAATCTAGCTGGCAAATGACTCTCTGGTGCATGTCACAATGTTTCCCCCGGTACTAAATATGGCTAAAGTTGTTTCACGGTGTGTTTGCACTTGTCCTTGCTAGCGCTAGCCACGCCGCACTCCCCAAGATGTGAGCATTCCCCCCATTCTTTCGGATGCCTTTGAAGCAAGTGCTGGAAGAGGTTATTTGTGCTGCTGCTCTTCGTTTTAATAGCTGTTCGGCAGACCTTGCACACACTTGTAGTTTGCTCTACGTCGCTCTTGTAAAAGCCGAACCAATTCCATATAATAGACATAACATGAGTCCCTTTTCTTGGTATCAAGTCTTCGTCTTCTGCAGTAGACATAATGTGCGGCGAGTAGGCAGCGTAGCGTTTGGCAGAAGTAGCAAACAGGTGGTGATGTGTGAACTGCCTGCACGACTGTTGCGGGGTACTGTGCGCCTTCCGATGTCGTCACATACCGCAGCTTCGCTATATAGTA
Source organism: Festucalex cinctus (assembly GCF_051991245.1). Lineage (NCBI taxonomy): Eukaryota > Metazoa > Chordata > Actinopteri > Syngnathiformes > Syngnathidae > Festucalex > Festucalex cinctus. The sequence goes on along the minus strand of NC_135412.1, from coordinate 24,215,934 downwards.
GCGTGCCGTCATCAGTAGGTGCGTTTCCATTACCCTCAGTTTTGCGCAAAAGGCATGTTTCGCAAAAGTAAGCTGGTAATGGAAACACCGGATTTGCGAAAAAAATCTCAAATATCGCAAAAAAGTTTTTGCGCTCTCATGAGGTGGTTTTTGAGACGTATCGAAAAAGAAGTATTTTTCAAAAGTGTAATGGAAACACTTTGCGCATTAGTAGTCATGTGACACCCGCCCGGTCACGGAGGAAAGGAATGTAACACGTTTATGTGTATTTTTAATAAACTTGCAATTACTATTTGTTTTGAGAATGATTAATTTCGGTTTTGTATTTTTGTTTCACATGCTGAAGTGATTTGTATCGGCTACTGCACGTCATGAGCGCAAAAGAGAGAGAGATGTAATCGAGCGAGCCCCCTTCGAAAAGTTGAAGGAGAGGAGAACTTGAAAACCTGTCCTGCCATGTCTGGTTAATATAGCAGAAAACATCAGAAACTTTTAACAATTTGTAGCCCTCCTTTTACCCAGCTTCTGCATGAGAACAACAACATTTCAGGATTACAGGAAGTAGGAAGTATGGTGGCACTCGCTTTCGTGTCAGAACTGCTTGCAATGCCAACTGCCGAGGGGCACCCACAACAACACCAACACTAAATGCCCAAAACCGCCCGATGAGGGGTGAGTGTTTTTAAAGTAATATAACTACACCGGGCGTCCATCTACCGTAAACATCATGAGCACAGCCTCCAGAACAGCGAGGTCTCGTGAGACGGAACATTCCGAGAATTGCGCCTCAGAAGCGAAACTCTCGTCAGTGGAAACACCGACAATTTGAAATTGTACTTTATCGAAATAGTACAATATCGCTTTTATTTTTGCGAAAAGGGGTAATGGAAACGTACCTAGTAAGTGCGCCAGCCACCAATCGAAGGACCCCAAAACAACGAGCGTAAGGAGATGCGAGCCGCCCAAGGGGTGTATTTATTTTTAAGCACTAGTGATGGGACTGATGGCTCTTTGACGAGAGCGTTCAACCAGGAACCGTTCACTTAAAAGAACCGTTCAAAAGACTCTTTTATGCTTTTTTGTCGGGGTGTGAATTGCCGAGTACCTGACGATACGATCCGTATCACGATTCATAGGTCACGATTCGATTCAGTACCGATTAATCCCGATATGAATTTACAAGTCGATTGTTGCGATTTTTTTATACTCAAATTTAGAAAAATTCAGTAAACTTGTACACTGGAAGATTTGTATGAAAATTTATTATTTATTGCTCTCAAACTTCAGTTTTATAACTGTGAGCCACTGTATTTAGCAAACAGGTTGTAACCTTTTTTCATATTAGAACAGCATTGAAATAAAATATTAAGGCTTAATGTTCCATTAATATAACATTCTTCCATGCTTAAGGTGTGAAAGTTAGACGTTTTGTTGAATATTTTATATTTATTTTATATTTAAAAAATCGATTCGGCTGCCTATTGAATCGATTCGAGAATTGCGTGCTTTAGTATCGTGATATATTGCCAAATCAATTTTTTTAACACCCCTACTTTTTAGCATTATTTTGAATCAATGTTTTACTCATAATCAACACTGAGGTTAGTGATACATCACAATTCATGTCATAGTTACTGTATAAAGTAGGCTTTAAGTGTATAGGAGTTAGTTAAGACATTACACTGAGAAGACTTAGACTTGACTTTATTGATCCCTTTGGGATGGCTCCCTCTGGGAAATTTACATGGTCTTCTAAAATATTTTTAAGTTTTTATGACGTGGGTGGAATTCCTGTCATAGTAGGTGGTAGGGGTGTGATTTGCCTAGTACCTGACGATTCGATCCGTATCACGATTCATAGGTCACGATACCGATTAATCCCGATATGAATTTACAAGTCGATTGTTATGATTTCTTTTACTCAATTTAGAAAATACCATTCAGTAAACTTGTACATTGTAAGATTTGTATGAAAATTTATTATTTATTGATCTCAAACTTCAGTTATAACTGTGAGCCACTGTATTTAACAAACAGGTTGTAACCTTTTTCATGTTAGAAAAGCATTGAAATAAAATATTAAGGCTTAATGTTCCATTAATATAACATTCTTCCATGCTTAAGGTGTGAAAGTTAGACGTTTTGTTGAATTTATTAATTTTTTTTAATCAAAAATGGATGTTAAAAAATCGATTCGGCTGCCTATTGAATCGATTCGAGAATTGTGTGCTGTAGTATTGCGATATATTGCCGAATCGATTTTTTTTAACACCCCTAGTAGGTGGTACGTTTGGCATTTTGGGAATTGTGCCAAACATTACTTCATTTTGACATATGGAATAGTCTAAAAAAATAACATTCAATTATGTTTTATTCTCTTAAAACATAAGAAAATATACATATGTAGTGTACAACAGTTTACATACATTGGCCAGCACGTGCATGTGTACACTGCAACAGCGATGTTTTGACTACTTTCTACACTGTAGACAGTAGACTCTACATACAATGTCTAACTGTCACATCTATCAAATCTACCCTTTAGCCTCTAACTTCTCCTAGGTCGCAAGTCCTCCGGCAGCTCCTCCCCTCCCCCTGCCCAGTTTTCCTCCCACACTGATGTTGTGTTAACCTTCTCACAAGATGAATTCTCGCGGTATTTATCAGTTCACAAACTCCGGAGAATACATGTTGTCCCGCTCCCGTTGATTTCCGCCGATTGGACCAATCACAGAGCGACATTGTATATAGGGGCGCGATACGCAACTGTGACGAAACCAGGAACCTAGCGCTGATGCCGAGGCTAACAAACAAACCCAACATGGACGATTGGACGCTGCAATTAATTATGTCTTTGCAGAATTACTCACCGTTTCCTTGTTGAACGTTGAACAGCGAGGGGCCCGTGCATTTCTAGCTGGTAAGATGTATGTGCTTCCCCCCACCTTCGGCAAGAACGAAGACAACATTTTCACCAATGGCTGTGATTGGTTAAAACAAACGTGTAGAATGCTGCATCATCCAATCAGCTCGAATCATTTTACAGAATGTCCCACCTTTCCCGACCAAATTACCGTGGAGAGGTACCAGATGGATATTGCCGAATTGCGGAGAACTCACTTGAGTGAAGCGCATATCCATCCGGCTTTTGCCAGGATAATGTTGTGTGCCTCCTCTCCTCTTTTCTCCCTCTCTCCGTGACTTGTGTTCTAACTTGTGCCATGACGCTAAAGCAGGCATGCGCAGTGAGCAGTGTCATCTGTCTTTTTTTTTTTTTTTTTTTTGCTTCTTTCAGAACTAATCGAAGAGCCGTTCCAAAGACTCGATTAGTTCGTGAACGTCCCATCACTAATAAGCACCTCGATTTCACGACTTAGCTAATTTTCACATCGTGGTACTTTAAATGGACCAATTAATCGAATTAATTCAATTTATTGCCCAGCCCTACTTTTGACCCACATCCTTGACCTAAATCGCCACCCCACACATTTCGTGAACGTGCGCGGCATGTCCTTATGCTTGTAGACTCAAGTTACAAGGTTGTCTTCTAGCTTTTACGAGGACCGCCTCTCACCAGCTTCATGACCTATGGTCTTTTTAATGGTGACAGGCTATCCTAATTTTAAAGCAAGGCCTGGTTTGTAATGAATTCCGTAACCCCTCGTGGGTTGCAGAAATGATCAATTACAGATATAGGAACATTTCTAAATTCAAGCACCGAAAAAGCAAACAAGAAGAGACACCACATCGCTAAAAAGAAAATTATGCTTGTCAAGCGAGAGTCCAAATGTTTATGCGTGATACTCCCTACAGTTTAATCATGACTGACTAATGAATCCCAGCTTAATAGAGCTTCAAAAAAAGTTTTGTTGTTAGGTCTCTACTTTGATATACATGCCAAAGCAAGGAACATTAAAATTCCATGCTGTGCTTTTTTTGTTATGATTCAATGGAGAAGAGCCTCACAGTATTGTGTAAAATCAAGTTAGTTTAAAAAAAAAAAAATGCTTAGAGCAAAAGAAACTAATGTGCTATAATGAATGTAGGTACATCTGCATTAAAAAAAAAAAAAAAATTTGAACGACATATTATGGAAAACAATACAGTAGATTTTAATACTCAACGAAAGTATAAAGTATAAGTATAAAGAATAAACACTTGTTTTTGTGCCCATTTTTTTATGATGGACTCAAAGATGTAAAACTTCTTCCACATATACTATCACAGTTTCTCTCAAACATTGTTCACAAAACAGTCTAAATCTTTGATAGTGAGCACTTCTCCTATATTAATAATCCTGGGCCTCTTTCGTATGTGGATATAAATCGGATATGCTTGTGATGCGTCTGCACTGTGAACGCTCATCCACACGCATCCGATTAATATGTCATCAAAAGCCTGATATGAATATGCGCTCTGTGCGGGCGGGAGAGAGTGCTTGGATAGGAGACAACTGACACATCGGTGAATATACAAAGCTGTTTTGAGTAACAGTGTTAAATTTTTATTTGTCTTTAATTTAAGGCCCAATCCCATTAATTTCACCCTACACCCTTGTCTCATTTTTTTTGTCTCTTTTCTTTTCTTTTTCTTTTTCTATTTTATTTGTCTCTTCCCCCTCCCACTACTACTTCTTTGCAAAGACAAAGAAAAAGAAATCCTCTCGGAATTGGGAAAGTACTAGAGCAGCACGCGTTGGTTGTGAAGTCACGGAACCTCGTCTGCTGCGACTTTAAGTCCATGAACCTCATTTGCTGCGGCTCCAAGTCACGGAACCTTGTCTGTTGCGGCTCCGAATCCATGAACCTCGTCTGCTGCGGCTTCAAGTCCATTATCCTCGTCGACTGCGGATTCAAGTCTATGAACCTCGTCCTCTGCGCCTTCAAGTCCATGAACCTCGTCCACTGCGGCTCCAAGTCACGGAATCTTGTCTGCTGCGGCTTCAAGTCCATAAACCTAGTCTATACTGTGGCTTCAAGTCCATTAACCTCTTCTGCTGCGGCTACAAGTACATGAACCTCATTTGCTGCGGATCCATGTCACCGAACCTTGTCTGTTGCGGCTCCAAATCCATGAACCTCGTCTGCTGTGGCGTCAAGTCCATTATCCTCGTCCACTGCGGCTTCAAGGCTATGAACCTCGTCCGCTGCGGCTTCAAGTCCATGAACCTCATCTGCTGCGGCTTCAAGTCCATGAACCTTGTTTGCTGCGGCTCCAAGTCACGGAACCTTGTCTGCTGCGGCCTCATGTCCATGAACCTCGTCTACTGAGGCTTCAAGTCCGTGAACCTTGTCTGCTGCGGCTTCAAGTCCATTATCCTCGCCCACTGTGGCTTCAAGGCTATGAACCTCGTCCGCTGCAGCTTCAAGTCCATGAACCTCGTCCACTGCGGCTTCAAGTCCATGAATCTCGTCTGCTGCGGCTCCAAGTCCATGAAACTCGTCTGCCGCGGCTCCGAGTCCATGAACCTCGTCTGCCGAGGCTCCGAGTCCATGAACCTCGTCTGCCGAGGCTCCGAGTCCATGAACCTCGTCCACTGCGGCTTCAAGTCTATGAACCTTGTCCACTGCGGCTTCAAGTCCATGAACCTTGTCCACTGCGGCTTCAAGTCCATGAACCTCATCCGCTGCGGCTTCAAGTCCATGAACCTCGTCCGCTGAGGCCTTAACTCCATGAACCTTGTCCGTTGTGGCCTCAACTGCCTCCACGACAACAGCCTCAGGTCCCCTCATCGCCTGGGCTGTTGCCGCCCCTTCATTCATCGCCTGGGCCGCGACAGCCTCAGACCCCTGTTCCTGTTTTTTTTTTTTTTTTTTTAATGTATACTTGATTGATAAGGATCCACCACAGAAGATGATTTATCAAATACATTTTTGACATTGAGCTTTTTTTTATTTTGACATCTATGGTTCTAATTTCTTAGTATGCTTAGCATATCCCCGCCAATTATTGGTATCGGCATCGCCCTCAAAAAATCCATATATTTTAACAGATGAACTAACTGCCTTTAACAAACTTAAAAATGACATGACATTGTAAAGTTTTATCCAAAATGTAGTTTATTGACACAAAAAATATTCATATTGAAGGAAGTTCCTTTTGAGTTTGACCTAAACTTATGAAACACAATAAAGTCATGTATAGAATAATTGTTGGTTAACAACCTTTGCCCTGTTCAACGTGACCATGGTTAGTGTATGTGTTGTCACTGATTCTCCCAAGCACATTACTTCACGGTTGTTATATTGATGACCGGAAAGTTCCAGTATTGGACAACAGGAAATGCCACAGCTGTATATTCTCTGGTGGCACATGCAGGCTACACGACTGGGATCCTTTATGGCAGTCACAGAAGTCATTCAGAAATTGTCACATTAAGTCCATTTCTGTCATTTTCATGTTAACCTACATCTTATGTGCACGTGCGTGTGAGAACTTTGCTTCCATTATGTGGCACAATGTGAAATCAAACAAACGGAAAACTGAAGATTTTTTTTTTTTTTGCCAAGATGGCACACACTCAATTCCTACTTCATGTAAAAAGTTATATAAATATCAGAACATTTTTATGTTGGTTAGAACTGATATCCATTTATAATTTGAGGCAGAACTTGTTCTGGTGTTTTGTAATTTTATGGACAAGCCTCCTGATGTGCCTCCACAGCATGAGCTGCACCTCCACAACCTGAGACCCAATACACCACATAATAGAAAAACTGCCGTTACAAAGAGGAATTGCGCTGCATCATATTGGAAGGTGTATTCATCATATTGTTTAATATGTGTTTGGTAAATATTTCTATCTTTGTAAGACTTGAATTTCTGATGCAGCTTTTCATCTGATTTGACTGTGCAGTTGTACCTAATGCTATGGCCAATGAGTGAATGCAATATTCATGTGTAAAGTAATACTGTATTGCTAATACATAGTGATTAAACCACCTTTTTAATATTACATATTTTAAATATTTAATTTTTATTATATATATTTTTTATTTTCTTTGCCCTCGTCAGAGGTTAAGTTTGGGGAATGTCATTAATATTTGTCAACTTTGGGCCTGTAAGCCCTTTGAGAGTCTTTTGTGATTAAGGGCTATAAACAGTATAAATAAATTTGACGTGACATGGGAAAGAATTACACGGCTTCCGTCTTATAAATTGGGTTTGATTGCATCCTAATTTTGGGGGGGAACTGGCTTTATTTAGTTATGTAAAACTTTAGCCAAGATGCAGCCTCTTAGTATCACATGCCATAATTTGATAATGTACATGAGTTGCACATGATTAAAATGTGGTAAACAGAGACAATTTTGCCATCTTCTTGAGAATAAAATAGTGTCAGTTTAATACATTTTAGTCACGTTCACCCAATGTACATGTTTGAATGAAGTAATTCAAATGACTCTTTTCAGTGCAGGTAAGTACCACCGGCGGTTTTTAAATCCCATCTTAAAAGGACAATTTTTTTATCATCAAAATGTATTTTTTTTTTTTTACTCAACAATGTAAAAATATTTACTTTTGGCCAGGTTAGTCAGTCAAACAACTTATTATAACAGAAAAAAAGGGATGAGAAAATATACAAACATTTCACTTTTCACATAAAGTTGATAATTACATTCATGGGATGTCATGGGCTAGATTGTCCATTAGGAAATAGCCATAAATGATAAGCTGCTGTTGTAGATTATATTATATTTCACGGTTTGGGTTTCTGCAGAAGCTGGAGGTTAGCAACATGTTTTTTCATCGCTCTCCTTTGCTCTTTCTTACACAAAACCTTCTCACCCCCTTAAGAGAGAAATTTCCAGTTGCTCTCAAGCTCAGGCACGATGCAAAGTGATCCATCAAAACCTTCTGGACAAGGCACGGACAAAATCAATACAACATTAAGGAATGTAATTTGCAACACTTCTACAAGCCTTCCAATTCTGTCTTTCTGTGTTATTTACGTACTGCAATAATAAGTCAAATGTCAGGCTTGTACTAACACATTTTCCCACCAAATCCTGTCAAGCCTCTCTGAGATTGAGCTTTTGTTGTGCGCACCACTCCGAACCCTTTCGATCTACAAATGAGTGTTTGTAACCAATCACAGAATATTATCCAAGGTCCATGGAAAGGAACTTCACACTTTCTCGAATACTGTACAGCTGAAATTGTTTGTCCTTGTTCAACATCCTCCTGCGCCCAAAATGGGATCAGCAATGGGGGACGTTAAAGAGCGAGGACAAAATGTCTTATAGTGTAGTGAACCAAATCATATATGGTTACTAGCGCGTTTTGGACCCCTCATAAAATGTGAAATCAAACAATAACTAGGCAACAAAATGCTTGAAGTGTATAATGAAGTTATATCACTTGCTCGTTAAATGTGACCATTTCAAATATACAGTATGGATTCGTAAATAAAATATACATTGTGAATTTGCATTTATTATACAGAAATTGTAAAGAATCAAACTAATAAATAACTTTTTGAACAACAATACAAACAATTGATTAAGCGATAAACAGATACGTTAATCAAAATGTGTAGTGGAGAAATTCTTTAGTTTACTTCAATTGTATTTGCAATATGATGTATAAACATAATATATGCAGAATTTCTTCAACAAAGGTCCATCTTTGCTCCTAGTCAAAAGGAACACTTTCAAATGAATTAGACAGCATGGCCAATTACTATTATGAAATCTTCTTTGTGGGTCAAACATAGCTCTTCATGATCTGCCGCTGGCAACACTAGAAATACAAACAAATTCAAGACAAACATGTACAGCAGCCATAGATCACATCGGATAATAATCTCAATCTCTTGACAATTTGGATAACATCTGTCAGAGACATCATTCTGCTTTAATGTAGGAGGGTGACGTGTAGGAGGGTTCCTTTCACCCAACTGCTAATGTCCTTTTTTTTTTTTTTTTTATAAACATTCAATAGGAACAACAATGGGTAAAACAAATTACCAGTAAATTGTCTGTTGCCCATTGTTGTTGTATGCATTTGTGTTCTTTGAGGTCAACTTGACCAGATTGACTTGAATCTGGAGAAAATTATTCGGCTAGAACAGTTGTTTTTTTTGTTTTATTAAAAACCCAAATCTAGGAGCCGCTGGCTATTTGGCTTAGAGCCGAGGAGAGGATTGAGGGCATTACAAGGTATGGCATTACCCATAAATTGTCGCTTTACACGGCTGATCTGTTGCTTTACCTATCAAACCCCTTGTCGTCTATCCCGATTGTTATAGACATCTTGACAAAGTTCGGTAAATACTCGGGTTATAAATTGAATTTTGGTAAAAGCGAACTTCTCCCAATCAACGGTCAATTTAGAACGTCTTCAGTGCACACTTGCCCATTTAAGATTACGCCACAGGGATTTCATTATCTAGGTGTGTTTGTTATTCCAACATTTGATAACCTTTTTAATATGAATATCCACTAATGGAGAAGTGTAAGCAGGACATGGCTCGCTGGTCCGCCCTTCACCTCTCGTTATCTGGCAGGGTCAACTTGGTAAAAATGGTGATGCTTCCCAAGTTCCTTTTATTTGTTTCAGCACATCCCGGTTTTCATAAGGAAATCTTTTTTTTTTTTTTTTTCCCAGCTGGATCGTTCGATTTCTTCATTTCTATGGCTGACTAAGCCCCCACGTATTAAGAAGACTATACTGCAATTGCCAAAAAAACCCAAATTGAGTTGAGGTCCTCGAAGCTCTCGCTGCATTCTCTCATTAACGCGCGACTGCCGCTTAAAGTGCACAATGTGTCCCAGAATAACGTGGTCTTGTGTACTTTAAAAATTTGGACTCAGTTACGTAAAAATTTTGGCTTGGTCGAACCGTCAGTACTTGCTCTTATTGTCAATAATCACCTTTTTACACCGTCTAGTTCTGACCCTACTTTTGCCAGCTGGCGAAGCAAAGGCCTGGCGCGAATTAGTGACTTTTACGTAAATAACCGCTTTGCTGATTTTCAGGAACTTGCGTGTCGATTTGATTTACCTCAATCGCACTTTTTTCGTTTTTTGCAAGCCAGACACTTTTATACAATCTGCTTACTCTAATTTCCCAAACCAGCCCCCTGGGTCTTTAGCCGACCAAGTGCTTACCCTAGACCCTGCTCAGAGACGTGTCATATCCATTATTTATAATTCCCTGGGATCTCTCGACTCTCAAATGCTTGATTCTGTGAAACAAAAATGGGACGAAGAGATTGGAATATCAATACTAGCTGATCAATGGGTACAGATATGCAGTCTCGTTCTTCCTCTATATCTGTTTGCTTCAATGTAAGGTACTTTTCAGGGTACACTATACAAACGCGAGACTTGCTAAGATTTACCCTGACGTCAGTGACACTTGTAATAGGTGCAAGCAATCACCGGCTAACCACACACGTGTTTTGGTCTTGTCCTGCTCTTAGCAGTTTCTGGCGTCAGATTTTTGACACTTTATCAGTGGTACTACGTTTGGACCTTGATTTTGAGCCGTGCACTGCCCTCTTTGGTTGCCCTCCTCTTTCAGCACCAAATTTGCCACTGGCTAAATGGCGAGTACTGGCCTTCACTACATTGCTGGCAAGACGCTTAATTTTGTTTAAGTGGAAACATACTCTTCCCCGACACACAATAGCTGGCTTCGGGACGTTACGACGCATATTAAACTGGAAAAGATGAGATTCTCGCTTTCCGGTGCTAGTGAAGTCTTCAACAAGACGTGGAAGCCATTCAAGGAATATTTAGAAAATGTCATGCTCCTTCCTAATAGCGATTAGATGCCCTCCCCACCCTTACCACACCCAGTTGACCCCTTTTTTTTTTTTTTTTTTTTTTTTAACCCATTATCTATTATCGTTTACGCGGTACTTCAGGACATATGTGGTTTTTGTCTTTTGTGTGTTTTTGGTTCATTTGTTTGCTGTCTGTATGTATGCGTTAGAGTGAATGGATGGTTGTCGATTTTCGCTAATAGTAGATAATTGCCTTGCTTATTGGTTCCTGAAGTTCGTTTTGAATCTCTAATACGACTCATTGATATTGTCATTCTGGATAATCCTTTGAAGTGTTAACCTATTTGTTTTTTACCTGTTGTAAGTCAAAAGGCCTTGTATGTCTGGAACTTCGACGGCATCACTGTGTTTTTCAAATCATAAAAATTCTGAATAAAAAGATTTACACAAAAAAAACAACAACCCCACATCTATGGAGTAGTTGCTTGATGTTTATGTGTTGACTACCAAAATAGTCCTGAATGTATTTATGAGACCACATGAGTAGCTTGCGGGCCTGTTCTAAAAATAGCTCACCATTGGTGGGTACTCATGTGATTTTCTAGTACGGTAATCATGTTGCAGACAATCATAGAAATCAAGTTCTACAAACTGATGTTTATCTTTTTCCTACCTTGTTCAACTATTGATGATAAATACTGGACGAAATCATTAACATGATCAGTGCTCTGACATAGATATCATTAATTATGAATAATGACTTATGATTAAGGTAATTTAAGCAAAGTTGCACACATTAATCGGTGCCAAAGAAATAGATCTCAGATTACAAAAGGTATTTGTTTATACACCTAAAAAAGCTTACGGTGAGATTGACCTGAAAGAACTCACATGTGTAAAACATCAATGTGCACTGGACAGGATTGACTGAAATACATCATGAGTTCCTGTTATTATACTTCATTACTTTATTCTAATTGAACGAGTTAAGCCATTTAACATAAACATGCAAAAAGAAAATGTCAATATAAATCACTAACCCCAAAGTTTATAAGTAGGATTAACACATCATCCAATTCTCGCCACTATTCCAGTGATTTAGGGTTAAAAAAAAAATAAAAAATCTCGAAAGCACATTTAAACTGAGATGGTTTGAAATTTACAGCAGCCAAAATCAGCACAACCCTAAATCAGGTTAACCAAAAGTTTATTAGAAAATAGAGAACAGGTGCCATGGCATAATAAAACGTTCTGATTGTATATGGCTCAACTGACAAGTCGGTACCAAAAAAATAAATCTGGAAGAATGTGTTGCTGCTTTTAGAATAAAAGGGTTCAAAGTTTAGAAGAGACAATTTACAGGATTGAGGTGGTGAGGAAAAAGCGCAACTCGGTAGACCTAGAGCAGAAGATCACATTTACTGTTTCTACTGTGAAAATTTTGCCTACGGTTGTACCGATAAATCTGGGAGAAGCGCCAGATGATTTAATGTGCAATTCATTTTCCACAAACCCAATATTAATCAGAATGCCGTGTTTAGACTAATGGGCATAGAACTTAGTATTGTAAAGAACGCGTTGGTCTTGAATTCCCCTTTAACGCTGAATGAAGTACAAGAGAAAGAAGTACAAATATGAACATACTTTATGTAATCAAATCTATAGAGGTGAACAGGGACAAAGTGTCCTGACACGTTGGAACATGTCGCAGTCATGATTCCAACATCATGGGTATAGCCTTCGTTACAGAAATCAGCACGTTTGCCAAGTTCTCCTAGAACGATCAACCTAAAAAATTCCCCAGAAACTACTGTGACTATTTCAATTTGAAATTCAATTGTAAAACTGCCCGAGAACCCCCCCCCCCCCCCCCCACCCCCCCCCCCCCCCCACCCCCCCCCCCGACACACTCACACACACGCACACTTACAGTTTGAATAGAAATGTAATTTGCAAGGATACTCACATTATTGTAGCTGCAGCTCTGTGCCTTGCTGGTCTCTGCTTTAAATTAAATGACAACATGCATCAGGGTAACCAAAAGTGGGATGTTTTGAAGGCATTGTGCAATGTGGTCTTACCTAGAAATCGTATAAGATCCCGATCTGTGACGGACGCGGGTCCTCTGTTTTTAAATGACAGGGACATAATTAGTGCCATGACTTTCAAAGAAAGTACACATGCTCATACATACTCATACATACAGTAGGAACTTGGTTAAAAAGTCTACACACCCATGTTCAAATGTCAGGTTTTTGTGATGTTAAAAAAAAAAAAAAGACAAGATAAATCATTTCAAAACCTTTCGCACGCTTATAACGTATACAACCCATTTTGTGAAAAAATCTTTGCGCAAGGTAAAGTTCATGTGATCTACGGCGGTCATCAACGCAAGAGCAAACGTGGAGGCATAAATTAGGCTTAATACCTTTGAAAAACAAGATCCCTCTGACGCTGCGGAAGCCCATTACAGACCATGGCTTGCACTTTATTTAACTTTAACTTTATTTGTGATTAATCAGGAGCACTTAAAATGGTGGTTGCTGCATGATGACTACCATTTAACATGAATTTGAATATGAATGGTTTATTCTGAACTAGGCGTGGGCCGATATTAGATTTTGACGGTATGATAGCCATGAGCAAAAATATCGCCATGTCACGGAATCACGGTATTAAAATTACATCTCTAAAATGTCCTTTTAAGAAATATTTGGGGAAATAAAAACAGCTTCTTTTTTTTTCATTCAACACTATTTCATTTTTAAACAAAATATAGAATATTTGGTACATTAAGAAACATGTACCATGCCAAGTTTAAATAAGTAAACATTAGGGTATATTCACTAAGAATGCGCTTTGTCCGGTAATAACGCGAAATATTGCACAACAACTGCACCCGCAGTCTGCGCCCAGTTACCCACCTATTCACTAAGGATATTGCTCTAATCATATACCGGCGCAAAAACGCCCACAAAACTCACAGCTTGGAGCAAATTTGCACCTGATTTACCACACATGGCAATGGATTTGCGCCAAGAACATTGTAGTATAGCAGTGCTTCTCCAATAGTGGGGTGGGCCCCCCTAGAGGGGTGCGAGACTCCATCAAGGGGGGCGTGTTTGATCTCGGGGAACATGCTTTTTTATTTTTTTATTTAGATTTTTTTTTTTACTGTCCTAGAATAAAGTGCAATCGCACCTCCACTACATTACATTCTTACTGGGGGGGGCCATGACAGAAAATAATTGAGAAGCACTGTATAGTAACAGTTGCGAGAAAGATGACATTATCAGAAAGCGAGGTTGGATCGAGAGTAAGCGTTTAGAGCGCCATTAAGCTGTACAGAGCAGAGAGGATGACAACGAGGTCATTCATTCATAAAATACAAATTATTGGTGCGATTGTTTTTTGAAAATATATATTCAGAGGTTGGCGTGGGTGTACAGTATGCATCTGGCACGTAAAAAATAATCGTAAAATGCCTCCCTGCCATTGCCGATCAGCAAATAACAATGGTGCACCGAGGCGCAATCTGGTTGGCAGCGCACTTAGTGACGGATTTCCCCATCTGGGTGTGTTTAGTTAATTAGGCGCTCCCTGATTGCTCCATTTATACTGGTTAGTGCCGTGCAAAGGCGATGCAAACCTTTAGTGAATAGGCCCCATTGTGTTTTAATTCTTCTTAGTAAGTCACAGTGTCCCATCACTGGTGAGCTATTTTTTAGAACAGACCCAGTTACTCATGTTGTCCGTTGGGACACGCTTGCACATACACGTACATTTATTTATTTATTTTAAGAACAATAACCATCTGTCCTTACCCCTACCCCTCTCCAGTTATTCCCTCCTCCCCCTTGAGCACGACTCCACGTGCACTTGCTGTAGAAGAAGAAAATTAATTGAAGGCAACAAACTTCAAATTGGCCCATTTACGCAACTCTGCAAGAAGAGCTAAGTACCGGTGACAGACAGTATTAGTGGTTATTGAAACCGTGACTTTTTAAAACCACGGTAAATCGTCAAACCGGTTATCAGCCCATGTCTATTCTGAACACAGTAATGTCCCATCCCTCCTTCTAAGAAAGTGTGCAAAATTATCTCAGTTCAGTTCCTCCCATGTAAAGATTTTTTTTTTCCCCAATAGCATTGTACAGGTTACAAGTCACATTTATGTAGGAAAAAGTTGTGATATTAGATTTATTTATTTATTTTTAAATATCACAAAAGGCTGGCACTTGAACGGGGTGTGTAGGCTTTTTTGCATCCAACGTAAATCGGGCCACGACCACTGGCCAGAGTTATACCTCATCAACATACAACAAAGCATTGACAAAGGTGTTATTTTCAAGTGCCAAACATTGTGTATGATGTGTGTGGGATCCTGGCTCAAATTGAGGCAGAGGTGGTATTATCTAGGGATGCTGCGATCCACTTTTTTCATTACCGATACTTTGGGGTTCAGTATCTGCCGAGACGGATTTGATACCGATCCATAATAAATTGTCTTTGCACTTTTTTCCCACAAAATGTTCAATGTATTCACAAAAAAATAATGTTTTGAAAATGTTTTTTGAACATTTATTGGAGTAGGATTTTCATTCATCCTGGCTGGCTGACTTCCCGCTCGTGAAAGCGTCTGATTATCCTTCTTTTCCCACTAATAAAAAAGTTAGTATTCCTTGTCGAGGGAAGTTTGCAAACCATTATGATTTGACGAGGGTCCGTGTCCTGGTTAAACTAGTCCCTCTGCCGCATCATCCTGTGCTTCCACGGGGTAAGCTGTTTCATGCGACTCGGGAACAATCTCGTTCGTTTTTGCGGCAGGAACCAACATAATATTTGCGATTTGTTCCTTCATCAGCCCGTGACAGAACGGCTTCCTTGCTAATGCTCGCTAGCTTCGTCCGCCACCGGCAGATGTAAACACTGATGTCATATTGTGATTATACTGTAGCCAATCATACGTCACTGGTCGCATCGAGGATTGTGGGTTCGCATGGAATTTTCATGCGGCCATGTTTTTTTTTGTACACGGAAGCTTGGTATAGCGATGTTCCGCCAGTGCACCTTTGACAGACAAATTGACTGCGTCACAACCGTAGCAAGGGGGAGATATTTACCTCACCATTCCCCGTTTCACCTTGTCATTGGAGGTGTGGTGAAAGAGCACACGCCCTGGAGATAAGCCTCTGTGGATCGGGACCATTTTGACAGATACCCGATCCATTTTTTTTTCTTCCCAATAGGTCGCTTGCACATCGTAATGCATCATGGGAGTTTTTCCTTCGGGCGCCATATTGGGTGTCCGCCGGTTCACAAGGTACACTCGCGAGTTACACGGTAGAGCTTATCAACCTGATGTAATTTTCGCAGTATTTTCACGATTTACCGGAAGATCAAAAACAACGATACAGGCAGAAGGTGTCTCTGTGTGGCGGGATTGATCCTAATTACGTCCTGACCAAGGGTGATTTTTTTTTTTTGACGGAGAAAGCTTGCTGGCCAAATGTGACATCTCTGGACATCTTTCCCTACCTCGTGTTGACAACATGCTCCATAACACGCCAACAAATCCCTGGAGGCTTACAATTATTTTGTAAGCGGGTGGATACAGAGTGTAAACTTTAACATCGCATCAGAAGAAACGGTTGCTGTTGCACGTAAGTAAACCACATGGTGTTGGTAATTCTGCACACAAAAATGTTGATTTGTTCTCAGGCTTCCTGTTATCATTGTGTTTACATGCACAGCTGGGTTTACCTGATGTGGTTTTTCTAACAATTTTATAACAGGCAAATATGGCAGAGCGTATAAGAATAAAAAGTAACTATGCACAGCCTCCCCTTGGCTTAATTAAATTTAATGCTACCCTTTCACTAGTTACATGTTACTTAATCAACTTATTCTAAATGGTTAAGGTTAACCACTCTCAGAGGACGTATTTTTAGTTTCAGTTTCCAGTACAATAAAACGTGTTCATGGTAACTACTGAGCATACTGACAGCTTTTCTTATGATCTCACGGTTAAGGAGGCTGTCACAACACCCAATTTCTGTCTGGTGCCGGATGGCAACAATTCCAATCACTTGTCACGACAACACCAATAGTATTACCAGGTATGTATGGCTTTACTTTTTGTAGTTTCTTATTTAATTCTATGTTTCATATTTTAATTACAATGTTTGTAATATTTTCAGATTCAGGCACAGATGAGTTTAACTGGACGGACTTCTGCGACTTTGTGGTGTGGACAAAGTGTGATTGAGCGAGTCCACCCAGATCGCTCGTTTTGGCCAGTTGGAAAAGCCAGAGTTTTTTTTTTTTCCCCAAAGTCCCCTCCTTACCTGAACTGCTCGGGAGAGCATTTACTAGATCAGCAGTGGACTTCCAGTGTTCCTGCTCAGCCGCTGTCACCTACCACTTGCTCATGTACTTCAAAGATGCGGAATAAAGTAGTTTTTTGTGCTGCAGCAGATTGTAAAATCAAATGATATCACTTGAAGTGTGCCAATCTAGACTGCCAAAAGGACAGTGGTTTTGTGGCAAGTGTGAAACAAGGATTATTGGGAAAACTGTAACACAGTACTGGTACTTGTCTTTCATTAAACAAATTTAAAAGAGAGCAACTTTTTCCTCTGTACATAGCATAATGAAAGTAATTGCGTACCCCATCAACATTACATCATACCGTCATCTCAGGATGGTAGGCACCTGTGCTAAAATAAACTACATTAATTAACAGTTCAATTTTTAACTCTGAAATTACTACATCTAATAATTATTCACTTCATTTTTTGTGCTTTTAGAAATAATAGAGATTTATGCCATTACTTTAAGAGGGACCATATTGCACATTGAGTCAAATCCTGTCATTTGTATTATGTATAGCTTTGTAAACAAACCCAACAATAGAATTTGTATAAACGCTGCCTTTATTAGCGCCAAACAAAAAGTCGCATGTTGTCCTCCTCCAATGCTTTGATGCTCGCCTTCGTTTCCATCATGTCATTGGCAATCAAGTCGGTGTGGCATGAGATCCCTAAAGAAAAAAATAAATAAAAAAATCACAAAAAAATACGGTACCAGTAATAGGTTTAATATAGTAAAGTAGTATAGTTTTTTTGTCAGTGTAAAAGAAATGTACACATTTTGTTGCATTTTTTAATGTATGAACATTGCTACAGGCAAATACTTATTTCTATAAACACTTCCAAATGTCTCTAAAATATAAGGTGCGTGTACACACACAAACAAACACATACATTCACTCATGCATACAATATATCATGTAATGAATTCTGAGTGGCATACCAGAGTCAATGATGTCAGCAGTACTTGAGGGTACAGGTTACTGGAGCCATCTGGCTGCATAACTGCAACAATCTCTGCCACTTCGAGTCGTCTTTTCTTTGCTTGTCTCTCCTGTGCACGTTCATATCTTGGCACCGACTGGGCTGAGACATAGATGTTGTAACTTGGGACCCAACTTTAATGTTGGAGCCCAGTCGGGATGATTGGACAGAAAAACGGGCGCAGGGCGACCTGTTAAAATAAACAAATATATAAACAAATAAAATATGGAAAGACTGGTTATTTTACCGCAGTAGGGTGGCCGTGAATAAGTTCTTTAGCATGATGTGTAGGCTACCGGGGGTCTGTTTTCTTGCATCACCCCCGGGGGTCTGTTTTCTTGCATCAGCCCCTTCTGTCTCTTTTTTTTCCAAGTTTACATTTTGCCACCAAAAAACATGTTATCGGCATTAAAAGCCCAAGACTAATCAATCCAATTTCAGCAGTAAACACTTTGCACTGGCACTACTTGGGTGAAAATGTTCGATGTTAGCTTTCGGCTAACGTCCGCTAGCCAGCTTGTACTACCGAACTTGCTTGCTCATGAATCCAAAACATAAGCAACTTGCCCATATATGGGCGGTCGAAACGTTATTAATCCTCATGCATTAAATAAAGGTAAACAAGCTTACCGCTCACAAAGTGATCGCTGCACACACGAGCCCAAAGTAACGACTTCCCTCCGGAGTCCGCACTCCTCTGTCTCCAGGCCCTGGTTCCTAATTATTTTCGGAATTCGGAAAAAAGACCGACCATTTTCCCCCTTGGCTTTGTTCGAACAGCCAACGATGCAGCAACAATGTACCATTTTAAACGCAGAAAACAAACGTGATAGATACGTGTTAGACCGAATCGCTACGTAAATGGAGGCCACCCAGCATGGCGACTACGAGAAATCCGAGGCGGAAGTGACGACATGTGCAAGCGACCTATATCTGGGCCAATACCCAATCCACGTATCGGATCGGAGCATCCCTGACTATGATGGGTGATATGACTATCTGCAACATTGGTTGAGACTGCAACATTGGCCTATTCTTTTTGTGTGTATGGTGCTCGTCACGAACGCAGCAGCTGCTTGTTTATGAGCTATCTTATAAGCAAACAGTTTGTCGCAAACGTGTGACGTCATACATGTTGCGATCGCGTGTTTGATCAACTGAAAGGAGACTGATTCTGTCCTCTTTCATCTATAATTGCTTCGAACATCAAATCGTATGTAGGAATGGAAGGATGTTGTTTTGTTGTGATTGTATTGTATTGGTGTTAATATTTTATGTTATGTTATGGTTGTTTTTTTTTGTGTGTGTTTCTGTAAAGCACTTTGTGACAGCTCAGGCTGTTTGAAGGCGCTATATAAATAATCTTGTGGATGATTTGGAACAGCAGTGTTTCCAACACCATGTTAAAACGTGTGAATGTTAAAGCATTCATTTAGTAAAACCGTTCTGCCAAAACATTTCAGGAGGGGGAAGTATCAGCCACTGTTTTTTCCAGGATTCAAAAAAAGACTTTCCGTTGCATGATGTGGCGACGTCTTAAGCCGGATTTATACTTATGCGTTTACTCTTGCGTTAATGACCGACACACATCCCAATTTACGCCGAGTATTGTGCCGTAGCTTGTGGTCGGGTGCTGCGCACACGTATCCAATTCTTGTACGCCGTAGATGGCGGGTTGTAACATCGCTGTGGCTTGTCCGTTTGATGGCGTACTCAGCTCCCGCCTCCCCCACCCCCCCGATAGTTTCCATGAAAGGAAACTGTGTTTGTAAGCGTAGGCGGCACAAATTCACTTCCCGTCAGGAGACCATGTTTGTGTGTGATTGCGTGGATGTGTGTGTGTGATGAGAAAAAGAAAAACAATGATCGCTAAGCACGGAGCATGTTGTGTTTTGACCAACACTAACCATTGCAAATTGGCATTAAATAATTGCTGTGGTGATGAGCTAACTCCCCCTTCCAGGCTGGAGGCGGCAAGCAAAATTCGGTGGAAATGGCCGCCTCTGAATTTTGTACACAAAAAAAAAACCATGTTCAATCGTGACACCCTTTTGATGCAAGAGTTTACCTATACTTCATGACAATGCACATTGAAAATGAATTTAAAACTGCTATCTTAAGATAGAGACTAGACAGATTAAAATCTGTACAACTACTTTTTGCTATAAGAGTTTTCTTCTGAAAGACCTATTACAATCTCCAGCAGCATTGTGGCTTCCTAGTGGGATAATGTGATATACGATCCAAATTGACTTCGAGACAAATTCACAACCTCCTTATTCTCTGTGTTCCTATTAGAGCTTTCAATACACTTGAAATCTTTATCTTTTTTTTTTTTTTTTTGGTCTCCTGTCAATCTGTCCTGATAGAAATTCAAATGTCAGTGTGGTAAACTTTTAAAGCATGATTGGTTTCTGATTAAATATAGCATTATCAATGTGCAGTTCTACATAAGGTTATCAGGTGGAGGTCTGTTAGCAATTCATGGTTAGTATTAAAAACATAAGGAGCACTCAGCTCAGCTCTAGAATGACCTGTCCGGAAAGATGATGAATATTCCTCTTTTAAAACTTTTCAGTTCTGGGCAAAATATTTACTACCGTTACTACGCATCTATTATTAGGGTCATAAACAGACAAAAACGTAGTTTGTCCTCTAGCAACAATAATGAGCTTATTGAGAATGATCAGTAAACGGATAAAAGCCCGGGCTGGTCATGTTCCATGTTCTAATTGCTCTTGTAGCCCGTCGATGAAGCAAAGTAATGCCTGGTGTGTTTTGAGAACATCATGGCCAAAGGAAATCTATTGTTTGAAGTCTCACAGCATTTCCCCTTTTGAGTTTTATAATTATACAGACATACTGTGCAGAAGACTATTTAATGGGAAAACAGACAGTGTTAAAGACATGGTTTCTTTGGCTCTATTAAGATTCTAAAATGGTCCATATGTTTGGGTTTTCATGCTGTTCTGGGCTTGCCTTCCACAAAGTGTTGATATCAAAACACCACCATAATATTTTTAGGATACTGCTGGTCAGAGCTCACATCTGACTGATGATTTAGATTTA
Organism: Festucalex cinctus; assembly: GCF_051991245.1. Taxonomy (NCBI): domain Eukaryota; kingdom Metazoa; phylum Chordata; class Actinopteri; order Syngnathiformes; family Syngnathidae; genus Festucalex; species Festucalex cinctus. Next base: position 24,194,778 of record NC_135412.1, on the reverse strand, counting down.
CTGGCCATGAGTTAAAGACTCCCAGATGCTATGGAACGCACATCATAGCTCAACCTGGTGAATTCTGACCATGTGTTTGCACACAGGACTAGAAGAAATCACTTGGTGAACACTCACAAGAAACGTTATTCAAAAAGCCAAACTTGATCCTATACTCGATCAAATAAACCCACTTTTACAACATTCATGGTGAGAACCTTGCACAAGCCTGTAAACTGTGGTTTTGGCCACAATCATCTCCGTATGAAGCTTGTTAATATAAATTTTATATTGTTTACCTCGTAAATCCAAGCCGTCATGCACAGAAAAAAATATCACAAACTGAGTAGGTGGGGTAGTATACAGGGGGCTTCATGAAAGGGGGAGGGAAAAAAAAAAAAAGGAAAAATGTCCACATTCTGTAGACCGGGGATGGGCAATCCTGGCCCTCGAGGGTCGAAGTCTTGCAGGTTTTGGATGTTTCCCTGCTCCAACGCATCTGATTCCAATGAATAGTATTGTTATCAGGCTCATGCAGAGCTTGCTGATGAGCTTCAGGTGTGTTGGGGAAGGGAAACATCCAAAACCTGCAGTATTCCGGCCCACGAGGACCGAGAAATATATATTACCGTAGTCTAGCTGGCATAACCTGTCGTTACCCCGGACTCACACCGGTTGCGGCTGCGCTGCGGCTGTGGTGCGTTCCGGCGACGCAACCAATTAGATTCCATTCATTTGAATGGTGCGAATTACACCGCTTGCGTGTCGACTGTGTCTCAACTGCGGCATGCTGCAGCCCTTCCGCAAGGATAGACCTATTTTCTATTTTTGCCGGAGGCCGACCGATGCGGCCTCCGGCAAAAATAGAAAATAGGTCTATCCAAGCTAGCACAAAGACCGACGCAGTTTCAAAATAAATTTCCGGTTACCTTTCAAAATAAAACACTCGCCAATTCGTATTTCGCAAGCATATTAGCAAAACGTGATGTGGGTGTACCGGGCCTGGAGTTAACGTGCGAGGTGCTCATTCACGGTTTAGACACTAGCGAACATGGACAAAGAGAGCTTTATATTGGAGGTGGAAATCCACAAAATAATAAAAGTCCACCTCTCTTTCTGCTTCTCTGTTGAGCACAGACTTTCTGTGTGTTTGTCGTTGTTTTGAATCCATATGATCGCGCGCGGTCATGCGAGACACGGCGGGAAGTGATTGGCGACGGAGCTGCCGATATGCAGCTGTGCGGAGCCGGTGTGAGTTGGCCAAAAAATTGACACGTCCAGCGCACGCAGTCAAGCCGCACCGCGCACACAACCGGTGTAATCCTGGGGTCAGCCGCTTAAAGCTGGTCTATCAATAAACATAACACAGTAAACATATTTTCTCACAAGCTCTTATACAGTATAGTTGGGGAGGGGCAGCCTCATGCTGTACGTCACTGGGCGGCTGTTTTTGCCCAGCCGAACACCGTGAAAACTGTTAAATACTATACTACCACAAATCATTACTACAATATTTCTTGGGCTTTTCCCATTTTCAACATGTTTAAACACATAATGAATTAAGGGGGAAAAACGAATCAATGAAGTTATTATACAGTGTCTTCAAAATCAAGACCACAGATATGTTTAAAATTTGATGGTGACAAGAAAATTGCAAAAGATCGTTTGCAAGGGCTGTCTTTGCAACGTTTTTCAATCTTGAACGAAAGCTGACGACCAGTAGGTAAATGAGGTCATTATGAGAAGCACCTGTGCCAAACACTGGCAGTGTTTTACTTTCTTGATCTGGTTTTCCCATTTCTGCCTGGCACGCCATTTGCTCAAAATGAGCATGTTGTATCGACCTCTTCATATCGGTGGCTGGTGTGAGTAGTGCACAGGCCTCTCGACCATGCTATTTTTGGTACGGTACATAATTGTTTCATTGTAAAGCCCTTATCTATGCTATCTAATTATAATGGGGGTGAATAAAAGGAAACGCTAGCATCGTAGCTCATGAACACCACCAGATGCGTCCATTATACTCCAGCCAAGAACCAACAAGGTCAACTTTAAAAGTTTTAAAACAGTTTTAAAATTTTTAAAAATACATTTATTTACAATAATACTCTATTGCATAAGGCATTTGCAGGCATACAAAAAGTACAAAACTATTTTTGTACTGTTATTGGGTGTTTAAAAAAAACCAAACCTAAAGGACAATCAGCTCTCTCAGCAAGCCCCTTTCCCAATTAGTGTGTTAAATTAATGTTCCACAGTATGTAGTGAAAATAAATTAAATGTTTCAATCTATATATAGTACATCTTGTCTTTTCCTGAATAACTGCGGAGTTCTGAAAACCACTGCAAGCCAGTAATTGGTGTGGTCTACCATAAACTACCGCTGTTCATTTGAAGGTGAGTTACAACAATGAAGTCCTTTTGACACATCTTAAACATACAATGTTACTCGACAATTGGGTTGTGATAAATGTAATAGTTTTGTATCTTAAGATTTTCTGTATAACACTTGTCGCAAATGGGTTGCAAGCCAGCTTCGTGCAAGCTTTGCTGTGCTAGCGTCAGTTCATGAGTTTATACGTGTGCTAGCTACTGTGATGTTGCGAACATTTAGGGCAGCAAATATGCTTTGGCAAACCTGGCATTGACACATGTTAGAGTGAGTGTCGAAAACAGGAAACATTTTAGGCCTTTTGTTCCCCCCAATACCACCCACCCACCACCACACGCACGCACATACACGCACAAAACCAAACAAATCCAATAGTGCAGAACCAAAAAATGTGACTAAAATTAGAGTAAAACCTTTTTGAGCTGTGTTGCCTAAAACTGTAATAAAACTATCATATCGTGAGATGACTAAATTGTGACTATTGGACCAATAAACAATTCTTGTCCAAAAGTTTAAGACTAAAATTAAAATGACTGCAAGATGCAGAACACAGATGCGGAAGGTTAATTTTCCCCCAGCGAACAATAATAGCGAGCGCAAGAACTTATCTAACTTGACAAATTGAACTGAATTGCAGAGCAATCTCCTACACCATGACCATAAAATCTTTTAGAGCATTTGTGTGCCTTACAAGCACGATCCTCTATTTCACCCAAATGCAGTTCTATGCGTAATTTGACATTAGCAACATAATGTGTCATTATGTGTTGTTAGTATTTCTGCATATACCCAACACAAATTATTAATTAATTAATTCCACAGCTTCTATGACTGTACATCTTTTATCTACAGGAGTTCATGGCATACGAGTATGTCAGCCTCACAATTCTGTTGTCGCATAGTACACCATCTTAAATGAGCCATTACTAAGAAGTCTTAAGAATTGTAATTGTTCTGTTGCATTCTTCAGCAGGCCTGTCTCAGAGAGCACAACTGAGAGGCCAAGGCACACGTGATCACGTGAGGAATTTTAGAGTATGGTAGAGATGGTTTGGGAATTAGCAAAATAGAAGCACCGGTACCTTTTGTGTGATTAGACAGAAGAGAGTAAATATGAACAGTAGTGCTCCGAAGATGGAGGTGATGATGAAGCCAAGCTTGTACAGGTCTTTCAGTGGTCTTCTCTGAGAGGCCTTCACTGACCTCGTAATATAACTGTCTGTAGAAGATTACACACAATCTGTGACCTCTGAGGCCTCAAGTAACATCAGAGAAGCCCTCAATAGATCGATGATCCCACCTGTGCAGCCTTGTGTGGAGGACGCTTGAGGTTGCTCCGTGCTTGAACCAAACAATTTTGAGTATTCATACTGGCAACTCCAGTCGAGTGGTGCATCACTCGTCGTTACCAGCTCCAAATAAACAGACAGCACTCTCGAAGCTCTCTGCAGCGCTTCTGCAGGAGACCCTTTGTAAAGCACTTCAAAACTCTCGGGCTTGTCCTGTAATGGGCATTGGTAAACATTGCATAGGTTTGCTCAGTTTCCATGGAAACCTTTTTCATAGCAAATACTTATGGCCTGAAGACGTACGCACCTCAAGCTCCTCGTTGATCTGAGGAACACATTTCTGCGAGTAGATATTGAGGATGAGTGCTCTCAAAGACTGAACATAGCTATAGTTGACCGAACCCCTGTTATATTTGAAGTGAGTGGTGAGGAGCTCTAATATCCACGGGAAGGCAGCTTTCACGAAGCAGCACTTGCTCTGCAATCAGAAAGTGTGGTCAGGAAGCTGGAATATTAAAATGTAGAATGAGGCCTATAATAATAGAACTGGTTGCAAAAATTTCTGTGTATGAAATTTAGATTATATCTTGACTCATTCAAGACCAAATGACATGTGCTAGTTGGCTGCAAGTAAAAGAGGCTCTGTTGATTAAATCTCAACTAATTTGCATCCTCAGTAGAATAGAATAGAACAGAAAAAGCATCCTCGATGGAAAGTTGAGCTACAACCACACAGACCTGTTGTATGACATATTTTTTCAGCTTAGTTCAAGGGTGATCTTGAAATAAGAGTAAATAAGAATATTCACTGGGAAGTAAGTATTATTTCAACTGGTGTTTATTTTCTGGACCATATTTTCAGTAAGAACCAGAATGCTGTTAAGTCGATACTACATTTTTTATTTTTAAAATTAACAATGCATTATAGTTCATTTGAACTTAAGGCACAACTGCCTTTCTTTTCTTCTGCCAGAATTTAGTGTTTAATTGTTAAAAAATACACTCTTGTCATCTGAAATTAATAGGCTCAAGTAAAATATTCATTCATGTACCACACGTTGAGAGGTCTGATTTGGATAAATACTGTAATGGAAACTTACAACAATTAAGAAGGTACCTTACCAAAGATTTCTGTTCTATGAATGTGTAAGTTATCGAGCACCCGCTTCTCAATTGGTTATCCATCTGTAGAGACAAAATGGAGACAGTTTTTACAACTTTTTAAATACAGTATTCAAGCAGTGTCTGTCTGAACCCACTTCCCCACAATCTAGTTAATAGAAACTGCATCTTAACACCTGTCATTAATTATATTTTAAAATGATTATCAGCATCAATTAACTAATGAGCATGTTTCAGCGTTGACATAAGCAGTTGACAGATGACCTAAAGAATTGATTGACTGTGGCATGCTTGGATGTGTTAATGGACTCAACGCCTCAAAGCAGTATATTAACTTTTAAAGTCTCTCACTGCACTGACTCTTGCAGTGTGTTTGAGAGTTGCCCGGACAACAGTCTCAGAATAAGTGAAAAAGGCTTATTTCCATTATTCCATTTCTTCTTTTCATTATATTGTTTACCTTCTGATTAGCTGCCGACCTGAAAATGTTTAACTGCATATTTATAAAGGACACTTTCACAACCCTCAACCACCCATCCCTACCAGCAACTACCTCCGTCAGACCCCAGACACCCTCCCCTGCCCAGCCGATTCACGAACATGATGTGAAACGGCTTTTCAAGCAACAGAAGATCAAGAAAGCTTCAGAGCCAGATGAGGTGTCTCTCGCTGACCAGCTGGCTCCATTCTTCACACAGATCTTCATCAGATCCTTGTGTGAGGTCAACATCTACTTCAAATGCTCCACCATCACCCCAATCCACAAATAACCTGCAATATCGCAAATGAGCAACTACAGGCCTGTCGCGCTGATATCAGGAGACATCATCAACAGAAGCACTGAGCAAGGATGCGCCCTCTGCCCACTGATTTTTCTCCCTCTACACAAGTGACTGCACCTCAGCTGTCAAACTCCTGAAGTTTACAGATGACACCAGAGACATCGGCCTCACCAAAGACGGTGATGAGTCTGTATTTCGACAGGAAGTGGAACAACTGGCGCTCTGGTGAACATGGTCAAGACTGCAGAGATAATTGTGGAGTTAAGGAAATATCCTTCGACATTCTTCCAGCCTGGCACAGGGTCATGGAATAAGTCCTGTGGTCTGCCATCATCGTCTCGTTTGGTGCGGGCAAATAAGGGGAAAATCCGATTTCAACGGACAGTAAGGACTGCTGAAAAAAATAATTGATAACTTCCTATCCACTCTTGATGACTTTCACACTCCAAGAAACATGACAAAGTCAGGCAAAATCCTCTCAGACCCTCCCCACCCAAGTCACTACCTCTTACAGCTCCTTCCCTCAAGTTTTGTAGGCGCTATCGAAGTATGCACACCAAAACCGACAGTTATTCCAACAGCTTCTTCCCTTTTGCTATCAGTCCCCTAAACAAAATTCTATAGTGGCACATGGTACCAGACACTTTAAAGTGCTCAAGGACTTTCTGCAAGCCGTTTGGAAAATGGATGGATAGATGGATGACTACATACTAACATTCATTGTGTGCTTTTCGCACACTTGGCCATTAAAGATGAGTCATTGTTTTTCACCCTCACTATTATTATTTCATATATATATATATATATTATTATTTTTTTCCACTTAGAGTTACATAATGGGTGTAGTTGTCACCTGATTCATTGTCTCTGTGTGATACATTGCTCCTTAAAACAAAGATCATGTTATTCCTGTTTTTTAAACAACACAGCAGTGTTTCAGCTTCAGATGTTTGTGGTGGAGCTGTAGAATTGGGTGTAGCCTGAGGTGTGTGTGGAAATTTATGTGCTGTTAAATGTAGTTGCTGTGAAACCATCACAAAATAATGTGTTGATTCGATTCCCATTCTGAAGTAACCTTTTGCAGAAAACTTAGTGTGCATTTGGCTGCCTACTTTTAGATTTCTTTCCTTCTACTCTCTCTCCTTTATCTTCTCTATGTCTAACAGCACTGTGTACTATGAACCAGGTCGAAAGTACAATTTTCATTTTTGCAAGGCGCGGTGTAGGTAGTCTCAAACTTCTTGATCAAAGCAACCTTATTATTGAACTTTCACAGGAAAATGTATTTGATCTTAAAATTAATGACATTGTTTTTCGTAACTGGCAAAACTTGATGCCTGTTGGCAATTAATAATATTCTTATTGGCAAAAATAAATGTAAAAAAAAAAAAAAAAAAAAAGTTTTACAAAAGCCCATGACTATCCATGCTTGGGGCCTTGCTGCACCATTAAAGGAACAGTTCGGACTTTTTTGACATGAATCTCTATTTCATCCTCACCTCCAGTGTGTGCGATAAGCACTGACTTACCCCTGACAGCGTTCTGCGACACAAGTTCTGGTCCGGTGTTGGTCGAGAGGAAAGTAGTCCGGCAAGTTGACTTGGGTCATGGAAATAAAGCGTTTATTTTCTAAAAACAATTAGTGTTCAAAGGAGTGATACATTTGCATCACTAAACTCCTTTTCTGAAAAAAGTCAGACGCCATTACTGCCGGGTCCTATTTTTCTGTTAGTTCGTATCACTGCGCGTTGCCCCGTAGACAGCTGATCAACGCGCTGCAGACAGCTGTATCCGCGCGGTTTCCGCCGAAAAGACAAACAACTTCTAGATTAGTGCGCGTCTATCAGCTGCATGCGATGCGCCGTGCAGTGATACGAACAAACAGAAAAATAGTACAGGCGGTAATGGCGTCTGACTTTTTTTCAGAAAAGGAGTATTGTGATGCAAATGTATCACTCTTTTGAACACAAATTGTTTTTAGAAGAAAAACGCTTTATTTCCGAGACCCCAGCCAGCTTGCTGGACTATTTTCCTCTCGTCCAACACCGGACCAGAATTCGTGTCACACAACGCTGTCAGGGGTAAGTCAGTGATGATCGCACACACTGGAGGTGAGGATGAAATTGAGATTCATGTCAAAAAATCCAAACTGTCCCTTTAAGTTTCCCCCATCCCCGACTTTGAAGCCTTTAAAAACACCTACCAGATGTTTGAGTGTCCGCAGGTGGTCCCTAGTAATGGAGTGTCTGCAAGGTCCAGGGACCTCAGCCATGGACAGCGGGAAGCTCAGGAACATAAGCACACACAGACACTTTACCTGCAACTGACACAGTCACATTTTCAAATTGGCATCTGCCAGCATGTTTGCGAACATTTAAAATCGGTGACGTTCAAAATGCACAAATTATGAAGTGGAGTGCCTCCCATGATTAATGGAGTCCAATTTGCAGAAACATTCAGTGGAGTTTAAAATATGTTGCAATGCTTCATCACTCTTAATGAAACCGTCACTCACTTTTGTTGGTGGTATGAATTTTCTTTAAGATAAAATGGTGCATAATTGTAACGATACCCCGAGGATCAACAAAAACAAGCCCCCCAGCAATACGCAGCATGCTGTTGTAATCATGCCCTTCAAGCATAAACAAACAGTGCAAGTTGATGGATGGTGGAGGAAAAAAAGATTGGTTTCACACCAAGTGGGAAAGTGGAAAGAGGAAAAACACCTGTGAATTCTTTGCTGTGAGCTCGCGAAGCTAGCATTGTTGAGGGCTATCAGTCAGGCAAGTGGTCAGCAAATGGCAAACACAAGCAAACTCGCAAACATATATACATATTTTTTTTTTGCATATTATTGAAATCAGTAGTATGTAAAGTAAGTTTAGATGGGAACTTTCGCAAGTTCTTTTATCTTGAATGCTCGATATACTTATAACCAGAAGACTGCATATTCTCAGTTTAACTATTTACTGGATGCCAGAAAGATTGAGTACACAGCTGTGGAGCCTTTCCTACTGGATCCAAAAGAAGGTCTAAACTATTCAAAACTCTAATCTTATACTGTCTTGGCCGCCCACCCACACAGGGTGAGTCAGCCTAGCGGCTAGGCTGACTCACCCTGGGCCCTAGGCCCTAGCCCATGTGAAAATGTGTGACCTGATGATCTTAACTGGTTGCAACTGTATAACTGTGCCAGAGTCCAGATAGATAGGAAGACGCCAAGCCAGGACAGGTCACAGTGACACAATGGCCTAATCATAAAGAGGCTAAATCTATAACAAGTGAGTGTTTAAAATGAACTATTAGTTCACCACTAGATGGTGCTAAGTATTACACAGTGTCCTGTTAATATTTTGGAGCCTGGCTACGATGTCCCATGTGACAACATAGGGAGCACAAGATGAGTCAGAGACTAGCTCATCGAAGAGAAGCATTAAGCGTCATGGTGAGTTGTCTTTTTAACCTTGCATTTATTTGTTTCAGTACCGGTCTGTCTAAATAATTCGTTAATTTGACACAAGGGCAGGAGCAGCTCTTCCAAACGGAAGCAGAAGATAACGGTTGTCTCCACTCAACTTAGGGCCCAGCTGCGTGACCAATCACTGTGACATCTCCCTGTTAGCGTCTGCATGTGTGTGGTGTGTTACAAACATATAACCAAATACAAACTGAGTTTCCCTTCAGTGATTTATTAGAATGATGATAATTAAGTCATTAGAAAAGAAGACAAATGATTAATTGAGAAGAAACATTTCCAGTTAGCCTTTAAAACACAACATAGTAGGCTGCTCCCTGTGAAAAGGGGTGCATTGTCAGTAAGGGCAACACATCATGCGAGTAATTCGCTGTGGCTGCTCAGATGGGTCGAGTGTAAAGCTACAACTACAAAACATCAAGCGTACACCCTTTTTTTTTTCTTTTTTTTTTAAAGTAAGGGAAGGACTGTCTACACGCTATCAAAAGGGACATTGTGATCTTGTCTTTGAAGTGTATTTAGTAAACTTAATTATGTTGTTCATGGAAAGAAAGTTGTCTTGGTGCCTTGCCTTGAGGACAGAATACCAACACCAGTGAACACTATAGTGAGGCTACGAGACTCTTAATAATGATTCTGAGCATAAGAGGCAGACTTGTCCAAACTTAATTATGCCCTTAAATGTCCCCAGGATGACTTTTGATTGGTCTGCGAGCAAGCCTGTGAGAGTCTATGAGAGTTTTTACTGGTCATTGCGTTATTAATTTATGTCTACAGTAAAGTCACTTTTCTATCACAAGTTCGAAAACAGCCTTGCCCTGTACCGCCACGGGCTCGTTTGGCCTGGCCTGGCCTCCGTCACCGATCAAATAGGGCGGGATTGGGGCTGTGTCAATTGAACTGCACAGCGTCCAATGTCAGTCTGTTACTTTGCCGTGATTCAAAATATGAATTGTTGCAATTTAGAACCCATCAAGTGCACAGATGATTTCACACATGAAAAATCAATTTCTCCATTTAAGCCAATAAGAGACAGCTGGCCACCACCAAAAATTAAAAATACGTAATCCATATTCAGTACTAGGGGTGTGAATTGCCTAGTGCCTGACGATTCGATTCGTATCACGATTTATAGGTCACAATTCAATTCGATACCGATTAATCCCGATACGAATTTATACGTTGATTGTTGTGATTTTTACCTAAAATTTAGAAAATACTATTCAGTAAACTTGTACATGCACACTAATATTTGTACGAAAATGTGTTATTTATTTATCTGAAACTTATAACTGGGAGCCACTGTATTTAACAAACAGGTTGTGATCTGTTTCATGTTTGAACAGCATTGAAATAAAATATTAACGCTTAATATTCCATTAACATAACATTCTTCCATTTTTAAGGTGTGAATCCTAACCCTAAGATGTTTTGTTGAATATTTTTCCATCAAAAATGGATGTTTAAAAATCGATTCGGGTGCCTATTGAATCGATTCGAGAATTGTGAGCTGTAATATCGCGATATATTGCCGAATCGATTTTTTTTAACACCCCTATTCAGTACACGCATACACGATATTTACAATTTCGTAGTAACAATGAAAGAAATAGTAAAGCTGTGTGCATGTCGCCGGGTCCTTCTCTTCAATGAGAAAGAGCTGCTATTAACAATTCCAAACATCCGGGCATTTCTTACAATTGTGGAATTGTAAGAAATGCCCGCACAACGCTTCATTTCCACGGTGTATTGTATTGTATTGTATTGTATTGCTTTTGCCTGACTAGAATACAAATCAGGCATATTGTCAAAGTAGGCAAAGATTTGATCAAATTTTCAAATCAAAATAATCCTCACAAATCAAATTACAACGATCCAAAGTCCAATGCGTCTCATTCAGCGAAGAGCTTCCTTTCACCGAGGATAAACTGCATTTGATGGAAGTGGGAAATAGGATTTATCCCATTTAGATTCTGTCAGTTCGATCGCAAAGAATTCGAGACAAATGTACTGTAAGAACAAGACATACGTTCACATGACACAATGTGATTTGGAATGACCGTGATAACCAGAACAAAATTTATCGGAATCAGCCATCTTTGTTGTTTACATTTGTCTCAAACACATTGAGGGCGGAACTGAAGTCACCCGAGGGGTTGAAAATGTTTGGTTTTACAGTTTAATTCCAGTTTGCAATCTCTTATTTGTGTACACACCTCAGCAATGTGATGTAATCCAATACAAAAGCTGTATCAATCTATCTTTAAAAAGATAAGGTGCGGATGGAGTGCTGATTAGGACTGGTAGAGAGGATTTAATTGAATTAGGTCAATTGCATTAGCACAGAACCTCAGAAGAGATACTGAGTAATGTTTATATAAACCAAAACAATAAGCACTTCTTCAAGTATGCATTGTTGCTACTACAACCACAATAAGAAACATTTGTTTTATTGTTCAGTCAAGTATTTGCTATAGAATTGAATTCTGTTATGCTAAGTATATAGCCATCATTACATCACATCATGTTGAAGGAGTCAGGAGACAGAAAAAGCATGGATAAATGAAAGCATACACTTATGCCCCCTACGGGCTACGAGCAATACGGACATGCCCAGCCATGATTTTGTCTTTGACTCAAGTGCAGTAGTTCCAAATCAATCAGAGTTTCCACCTGTGCGAGCAAAATACAGTAGATCCAAGTGAGGCCATTGCACCTAATGTTGCGGCCGGTGACTTTTTATTGTCAAGCTAGGCCATATGTGCTTCTTGCATGAATTTCCTCTTCTTTACAAAGCAAGAAACTGTATGAGAGGCCCATTACCTTACTGTAATAACAAACGCTGAAATTTATAGTATCTTTGAAAGGATCCAACGTTGCTTTAGGAGGAATACCTCATATTATTATAACCATGATCACCATGCCACAAGTTTGTTTTCCCGGAAATCTCCTGCCATGCATCCATCAACCAGACCTTTAAACCATTGACCTGGGTGAGGCTAAATTTTCATTTCTCATTTTTCGTCAACATTTTTTTGCTGGTGGGCCCTGCTCTTGTTGATAGTATTCCATCGAGGACAGCTACAGGCTGAATATTTATTTGGTTCCAGCTTTATTTATTCATTGTTGATCATCATTTATATGAACTTGGTAGCATGATCAGTGTCTACATGAATGATCATTAAATATTAAGTATAATATCAGTTAAGGTAATCTGAGCAGATTTATTTCAGAAGCATGTATAAAATTGGTCGCCTGAAGGGCCCATGTAGTACCGCTCAGTTTCAAAAAGGTTGGTGATCCCTATACTAAAAACAAAACTCATTTCTCTTTCTTGTTTGTTGGTCACATCACACAATTGCGTGGCCACTTCCTACAAGACGGGGTCAAAATGGCATGTGACACATGATTGCTATGCAAAGTCAAATAAATAGCGTGGAAGTAAAACTGCCACTGTTTTGACATAAACCTGCAGCCTGAGGAGCTCCAGTCTATTGATCTCATTGATTATGTAGGTTTGAATCATTTACTCTACTGAAAGCATGACTGTCCAGTGTCCAATAATATGGGTTACATTAAACGTCGGATATTGTACTTGCTTGATGGTATTTTTTCATATTCTATTTGAAATTGCATGGAAGGGATGTCTTTTGCGGGTGAGTTCAAGTGTAATATATAGAGTGCCACTCACTGGAAATCTGCCGGCAAGTGATTTTTTTGTTTTTTTTAATGGTGCATGACCTGAAAATAGACTGGGGAAACACTTTGTTGTAGTAAAACTGCCATCCGTTTAGAAAATGTGAAGGAAACAAATCTTATCACACTCAATTATGTTCGCTACCTAATGCGCTTTGGCAATTGTACTGTAAGTATGAAATGGGTGCCAGATGGACTTAATTTCACTCAACTTTATGATCGAAACATGGTCTTAAGCACATGTGCCTCACACATTCTACCCTCAAATGTTTTCTGTCACATGATTCAGATTTGCAACAATACGATACAAACGGGTGACAGACAGGCACAGAACTGAGACAACAAAACATGATTTATTTGAAGCCTGGCCAACATCTGAGATGGATTAGGACATAAAAGACAGAGCTTTAAAAGCCAGCATGGGCCAAGGACAAGCCACTTCATATTTTCTTTTAGTTCCTTTTGTGTTCTTAAGCACAAGCAGCATTTAGAGATTTGTCTTGTCTATTCTCTCTCGCTCTAGTCTTAAATTCACTTTTCACACTAACTTTAAGAGTCCTGCCACAGCTAGTTATGAATCCAAGTTGGATGTGTGGGGAATTGATTATTATGCAGTACAGCCGTAATTGGAAAAAAAAAAAAAAGTATTTAAAAAAAATAAAAATAAAATAAAAATAAATATATATATATATATTCCAAGAAAATAGTATTTTAAATTATGGTGACTAATGAAACAGAATAGAAAAGCTAATTGAATTCAAATTAAGATGTAAGATCCCAGCTAACGAAATTATTGTAATCTAATAGAGCTAATAATTTGACTTGCATGTAACAAGTGCAGGAGCACATGACATTCATGACATCAGTTACATGATGTGTTATCCAAGCAGTGAATGACATCTGGAGCAAAGGTACAAAGCATCAAACCACATGCGAGGAGTGACAAATGCATTTAAACCGAGAAGCGACAAGTTCTCACCTACCTTAGCCTTGCTCTGAATCAGGGTGGGCACAAGGATGGTCATCTGGTATGTGTTTGACAATGGGAAACAAATCCTCTGTCACACACATTGAAGCAAAGAGATTCTTCTCATATATTCACTTTCACTCCACAGAAAAGACACTCCAGCTGGGTCAGTGTTGCGCTTCGTCATGTGGCGTACTTCTAATGCACTGGCTGACGTGCTCTTCTTGCAGAGTCCAAACCGAGACTAACCGTCTCAGCAGACAGACAGGCAGAGAGCCCGTTTACAGACCTCCCACCTCTCATCTCACAGTCAAGATCCATGCCTTTCCATGTCTTATGATCATTTTGGTTGTTGTTGTTGTTGTTGTTGTTGTTTTATTACATGTGCTGTACATGGACTTTATAATGCATTTTTTGTCGACAAAAAAAATCCAATGTAAGCTATGGCATTGGGCTTATGTACTATACAGATCCCCATCAAAGTTTTCGTGCCCAGATTAGCAACTCAGTTCCAGAACCAGTTCAGAGCCAAGAAAAAAAAACGGCTGCTAGGTTGGAACCAAAACCTTGCAGGGCCAGTTTAAAGAAGTCACTAACAGGGACTACCAAGGAGCAACAATGTAGGCTTACCATCACATTATTTTTTACAGAAAGCATTGTGTTCATCTAAAAATGTAATAATTTATTGAATATTTTTACAACTGAAATCTGACAAAAAGAAGAAGAATCTGTCAGTGTTGCTGCGATCTCTGAATCTAGACTGGCAGCACCATGTGCTACTTGTTTTTTTTTTTTCTTGGCACATTCATTTCAAACTTATCCACAGAGACCGCATCACTACAAATGTTGGACCGATCTGCCTCATTTGTGAACAGGACCTGAAGATCCTTGCAGTCCTCCACTTGGGGCAGGACCTGGAGGACACCCCGCCCTTTTCTGAGGGAAGATCATGATCTCAGATTTAGAGGTGCTGATTCTCATTCCAAAAGTTCCAGTCACAACTCTAGAGAGTTGAGATGACAGCTTGATAAAGCCAATGGAACTACATCATCTTCGAAAAGCAAAGACGTCGTATTGAGGCCACCAAAATGGACTCACTCAATGCTTCTAGAAATTCTGTACATAAAATCTAGCAACATAATCAGTGACAAAGGGAAGGCTTGCCTGAGTCCAACTCCCACTATGGACAAATCTGACTAACTAAAATGTGGACTACAAGTAAAATCTGACACCCATCATACAGGGACCAAACAGCCTTTAGTAGGGGGTTCAGTATGCCATGCTCCTGAAGGATTCCATGAGGGACATGGTGGAACGCTTTTCCCCGGGTCCACAGACTGTAGTGCATGTAGATTTGGTGGTCACTGGGCAATCACATGCGCCATCCAGGAACCTGCTGAGGGTGTATAGCTGATCCACAGACTGGACGAAAACTACACCGCTGCTTCTGTTCTGAATATGAGATTCAACTTTCTAATGAAACTTAAAGAGTGTGATCACCATGTAATTGAAACACACTGTCAGATTTCATTTATTGAAAAGGAGGACCACCACCCCGGTCTGCCAATCCAGAGGTACTGTCCCTGATACCCACACCATGTTGCACGTGTCTACCAGGGCATCCTCACAACATCCAGAGCCTTTTGAAACTCCAGGTAACTCTCATCCAGCACGGTTCAACCTTCCCAGCCTATGCTTCCTCACAGGAATTGGAATTGAAGAGGTCTTTGAAGTATTTTCCCCGACTCACAATGTACCAACTCAAGGTCAGCTACGCCCCATCCCCACTATAGTGTTGATGATGGGCTACTTCCCCCTCCTGAGACCCCGGACGGTGGAACAAAATTTCTGGGAAGCTGTGCAGAAGTGATTCTCTATAGACTCATACAAACTCCTTCTGATGCCTTGAGTTTTGGCTCAACAACCACCAAAACTCCATACTGTTGGACCTGCTGGCACACATCAGCTTCCTCCGGAGTCCCACAGTATTCCCAGGCACACCCTTCTTCTCATTGCCTACATGAGGATTAAATACTGTATAAGCATTCAAATAAAGATTTAAAAGCCAAGTACCAGAGCATATTTGAATTTTGTTTTCTATTCAAGGCTGTTGCGCCGGATTTGATGGGAATGGAGCATAAAAAAATAAAATTAAATTAAAAAAAAGAAACATTGATCATTCCTTTAAAATACGTGTCCACATTTGAACTTAAAGAAAATGAGTTTTGATTGAGGGCCAGGCGCCCTTCTGTTCCACAAATAGATTTGTTATCACATGTTTGGCAGCAATGAAATTGAAGTGAGAAAGAATAACAGAACAGACCGAACACTCAGTGAGCGTCTGAAAACGCTGCAGGAGCCAGGCGGTGTTCAATGCTGCTCAAGGATTCCTGAACTTTTTTTTTTCCTTTATTATCCACATCAAATTGTGCTAGAGCCCGGGATGGGGCAACTTAAAGGATAGCGCTTCTCGAGTAGCTTTTATTTTCAAAAATGAATCGAGGGCTACTCCGCATGTGGCCTGCGGTCCGGCAGTTGCCCATCCCTGTGCTTGACAGTTGAATTTATTGAAACAGTGCGTGTGTTCATGCATGGATGGATGGATGAACTATTTTAGAAGGAGAATTAAAACTTATTAAAACTTGCTTTTATAGGTTAGTGATAACAGTGGTTCAGTTTGCAATTCATATTCTCAAACATGATGTATCACAAATAAAGTGTTACAGTGTTTTAAAAAATATTAGATTATATAAGTAGCCATGTCATTTCTCTTAAAGGGATCGTTCGGATTTTTTAACATGAATCTCAATTTCATCCTCACCTTCAGTGTGTGCGATCATCACTGACTTACCCCTGACAGCGTTGTGTGACACGAGTTCTGGTCCGGTGTTGGACGAGAGGAAAATAGTCCAGCAAGCTGGCTGGGGTCTCGGAAATAAAGCGTTTTTCTTCTAAAAACAATTTGTGTTCAAAAGAGTGATACATTTGCATCACAATACTCCTTTTCTGAAAAAAAGTCAGACGCCATTACCGCCTGTACTATTTTTCTGTTTGTTCGTATCACTGCACGGCGCATCGCATGCAGCTGATAGACGCGCACTAATCTAGAAGTTGTTTGTCTTTTAGAAGGCGGAAGGATCAGCTGGATGCAGTGCGTCGATTAGCTGTCTACAGGGCGACGCGCAGTGATAAGAACGAACAGAAAAGTAGTGGCTGGCGGTAATGGCGTCTTGACATTTTTCAGAAAAGGAGTATTGTGATGGAAATGTATCACGCTTTTGAACACAAATAGTTTTTAGAAGAAAAACGCTTTATTTCCGTGACCCCAGCCAGCTTGCTGGACTATTTTCCTCTCGTCCAACACCGGACCAGAACTCGTGTCACAGAACGCTGTCAGAGGTAAGTCAGTGCTGATCGCACACACGGGAGGTGAGGATGAAATTGAGATTCATGTCAAAAAATCTGATCCCTTTAACACATGACTAACATGCATGAAATGTTTAATATTGTCTTACAGCGCTGTACTTGGTGGCCTTGTGCCAAGGTGATGAGTCTTGCCCAGAAGAAAAGTGTTGAGAGGTGAACCCGCTTACCATTAATGTTTTGTTGACAGAAAGGAAATACTTCACAGTCAGATCATTTCTTCTTTGGCTTTCCAGCTGATAGCATCGACAGATGGAATGTTTGGTAAAATCACTGTAACAATGTTGAACACAGAGCACGGTGAGGCAAAATGCCTTTAGTTGTCTTTTACGTGGTACCATTCAACTACTCGTTTCTACAGTTGAAACACTTGCTGCCGTGCCGGCTAATCTTTCCAGTTCATTGTTTGCAGCTAGTTCTGCCATAACTGTCCAGACGACTTTGTCAGCTCTCAATTTTTATTTGTATCATTTAAAATAAGTCCTTCAGTGAATATGATCCAAGTAATCACCACTTACTTCTTCCCCCAATGTCGCTTTTAAGTACCTGCTTTTAGTTACATAGCGCAAGTTCAGTATTCCCTTCTGCCACAAACGTGACGTTGGCATAAAGATTTTCTAAATGATGCAGCTCCGGCCCCATTAAAAACATTTGTACATCTGCACTCACAATCAAGGAACAGGGTGTTCACGGTCTGCAGTGAGGGGCGATTGTAACATCCCAATACATCCCTATAAAGCTATTAAAGAATGGAACGGGCTTCCCGACCACGTAAAAAAAAAAGAAAAAAAACGATTTTTTATTTTATTTTATGAGGACTACAGATAGAACTAGCATTGTGCTAAATCTGATGCAGCCATCTTTTTAATGTTACTGCACACTGTCCTTTTAATAAACTAAAGTTAAACTCAAGACAACTCCCATTATACACCCAATCTACACATGCTGACACAACCAAAACACACCATGAAGGAAAAGATTTTTCAATTACGGAGCGCCTGCCAGGCGAGTCGCACCTAACTAGTGTTTGCAATCTGCACTGAATTGTATGATCTTTCCATCTTGGAAAGGACGTAACATTTTGGGACCGTCTAGTGAATACCCTTGCTCTAACATGAGCAAAAGCTGTTAAATAAATTTGAGTTGACAGTGAGAGAGCGGTATTGCGGATTGAACAAAGTGTAAACATGCATCTTTGGCCCGTATAGTGACAGCAGACAGAAGCCATGGAAAACAATTCCAGGATATGAAAATATTTTCCCATGTTACTTTATTATGTTTAGATCATTTCGAAGATTGAAATGTGTGACAAGCCGTACAAAGGTTTGGGCAGGGAGGGATGAATAGACAAACATTCTCTACATGTTTTCAGATGTGACTACATGCTTGTTGGGTGTAGCTTGTCACTGTACAGTACACCATGACTGTCAAAAAAGTGTATAGCTAAATAATATAATAACAAAGCTATTTGAACTAAAATAAATAAACCACAGCCTTTTCTTTTCAACTTAACATAAAACTTCTTGATCACAGAATGGAAATCAATAAAGGAATTCATTCATGCATCGTAATTCCCTCATCTTTATTTCAGTTTGGCATCAACAGGCCAGACACATTTTGCAAAGGCTTTTGCATAGTTTACAATTAGAGAACAGAAGGGGTTCAGGGCAACGAAACTTGGCAGAACGGGATGCAAAGCATGAAGGTGGTTGATTGGCTGCATACGATGTGAACCACAGAAGTGAAAGGTGTGCTGACGGTAGCAGGAAGTTGCAAATAGTGTTCCTTTGTCATGTTGTCAGACAGCTACAGCAAAGCCGATCCGATTACTGCGACGGTCAAACTCTGTGTAGTAGCGGGCGATGAAGTTGGCTCCCAGAATCCAAATGGGACCTGTAGGGGGCGGCACATCCAAGCCCCTGAAGGTAACAATGCAGACGTCCCCCTCTATCTGGGATTGCTGGAGCCACAACAAATCATCCGTGACTAACGGTATACTATAAATTTGAACGTCTCGGCATTCGCTATCCAACTTACCCATAGGATATAATCCTCATATGAGAGAGAGTACTCGAGGCCACCGAGGTGAAAAGCAATACTCGGCAATGTCTTCACAGTGTCACAGCTGACTTTGTACTGATTGAAAACATCAGTTATGGTGCAATGATGGGCAGGGCATTCTAGAGGGCAAATATTTTCAGCGTGAAACTATTTTGATTGTGTAGAAACAAAAAAAAACTTACACCACTTTCATCCAGCTGTGCTCCAATGCTTTTCATCAGCGCAAAGACGGAGGAGGCCGGGCCTGTGATGTAGGAGGAGCCTGTGTCGATCACAGCTGTGCAGCCTTCCACACAAAATATCATTTCTGCTCCCACGGAAACACTAAAAGAGTGAATGAAAAATGGACAGTCAAACAGATGTTAAGCATGGACTTTTTTGAGGTATTAGGTTATGAAAACATACCCTTTCATCACAACCTCCCACTTGCCCATCTCTTTGGTCTCCACATAATTAAAGGCTCCAGTGTAGTAGTTTGGGTCTGTGCCTCCCAGAACCAGTTCCCCACCAGGGGAATGTTGGGGGTCCCTGAAACCAATACACTCTCTTTCAAATGACATACAGTGTAGCATGTTAATTATCAACTATCCGTTGTAAATTGTTTTGAGATGTAATCTTTTGATCTTTCATTCCGACGAGGACAACAATTGATGTACTATGCTTAGCAGAACTGAATCAAATACTTTTAAGTGTGACAAAAAGTTGAGAGCAAGATTTATTTTTTTATGATAAGGGCTTCTGGTTTTCAAAACCATTTTTTTTGTAAGTGCAGTTTTTATTTGTTAATTAAAAGTATAACCAATTTTGTCACTGCAGCCTGTGTTGTCTGCCCCCCCCGAAAAACACCAATTGGACCAATAGAAGTGCGAGTGGGTCCGTTGACCTCAACATACCTGCTGTAGTAAACAGAGAAAACCTCCTCCTTGAGGACATGCTGAGACATGATGCGGTCAAACACTGGAGTGATACCGTCAATGGCTACATTGGGGTAACCCATCCCCAGAACGCCGTCGAACTTTGCAAAGATGAAGGGCATGGCAGACAGGGAGGTCGCCTCAGCAAAAACCTGGACCACGGGGATTCCACCCACCTCCAAGGAAAAGAATGAGGTGGAAGTCATTCTGACAGATAATGTGCTCTTCAGACCGCAGCTTTCATGAATAATGTGACAATTCATAAACGGTTGTTTTGGTAGCTTTCTCTCCGGAACTGGCTTGTAACAGAACAGTGGTTCTTTGAGGTATCGCCATTATCAAGATTGGACAAGTCGGAAAATAGCACTATAAATATTGTAAATAGTTTTTAAATATAAGGTTGAAACAGCTTCTGTATCATGACTATTTCATTTCAGCACCCTCTCGTGTGCGCGATTAGGGCACCGGGCAGAAATATAATTTTCTAATCGTAGGTCTAGTAATTGCAAATTATATTACAGAGGCCTCGCCGCACCTTTCAGCAGGCTGATATGTTTTGCCGTCATCCTTCTGCTACGGATACCCAAAGGAGAATAATTTCGTTGTGCAGGTGTTTTAAAATCATTGGATTCTATTAGTTCACCAATAGATGGTAGGCTACTAAGTCAGTGGGCGTCAATTTTTGCTAGTTGCGGGCCAGCCCACTCCCTATCCCTCCGCAAATAGCAATATCTCAAATTAGATTCAAGTCATCATGATGGTTTTAAAAATGACAAAAAAAAAATGACGAGAGATTTGCGCATTTCCCTTGAAGATGAGTGCAAATGCCAGGTTAAAATAAACGGTGCTTGGTGGTCAACTTTCAGACCCTTACTGAGATGTCTATTTTACCAACTATTCACGAATCAAGTAAACTTAGGGTTAGGCTTAGGGTACCCCTAATCCATAAATATTGTAACGAACTAAGTGTGTTGTATTTTCCCGGTGTTGCCCATTTTGTTTAGCACTCTTATGTCCGAGTGTAAACGCAATACACATCTCGTGGTGGAGGAGCTACGTTATGTTTGTGTTGGCTGCTTGTTTTCATTGCTGCACGCCGCTCGTAAATTGTTCTTGTTTTCAGCGTCAGCTACGGCCAACAGTAGCCGTTTGTTCAAGACAAATAAAAACGGTGACATTCCTAAACAATGATTTATTTATTTCCCCCCCCCCCTACAATATTGTATTGGCAAACAAAACTTTTCCGACACAAATCAGCGTTCTGGAGAGCTGACCAATTGAATCACTCCAGAACATTTGCATCTTTAAAGTTGTTTCTATTTTAGTTCTGTTTTTGGACCTTTGCAACTTTTATATTTGCTGATTTTTTTTGTTTGTTTGTCACATTTGTTCATTTCCTTACAACTAGTGACCCCAACATGACCACTAGTTTTAAGGCGACCGAATTAGCGAGTCTTGAGCTGGAACGTAACTGGTTTTATTTTGTATACAGAGCAAAGGGAAAGCAAACATAAAAGAGGCAAAAGCTCCAAAAGCGGACATAAAAGTAGAAACATACAAATTTTAAAGATACAAATGTTCCAGAGTGATTCTATTCGTCAGCTCTCTGGAATGCTGATTTGTGTCGGCAAAGTTTTGTTTGACGCTGCAGTATCCCAAATCACAGCACAGGTTGCGAATTGTTTACTCACCACAACCACATCCTCACTGAGGAATCCCCTGACGTTCCCTGAGGCATACTGGATGGAAAATCCTGTTCCATTTTCCATGTAGGTGTGAGACATGGAGGCGTCATACCTGTTATGTGTAACTGAAAGGTCACAGTTCGTTTGAGTCGACTTGACGTTGCGTGAAACCAAAACAAGCGGCTCTCCTGCTGCATGTGCGTGATACTTACAGCAGGCTGTGGAGAAAGGGGAGCAGCTTTGTGAGGGAACCCACAGGTTGGCTGAGCCCGTGTCAAATACCACGTTGAACATCTGAGCTGGAGAGCCGATGCTGATTTCTCCATAGTACTGTGTCTGTGTGAGCAAAGAGGAAAAAAAGGATGTTCATGCCGCAAAATTCCCATTTGGGACATGAAATCCACCACTGACAGTATGACGCAGGAATATTTTAAAGTCAAAGGGTCAGCTCTTAATCTTGACATTTTAATGTTCGACTAAGAGAACAACATGGTATGAAATTCCTTAACACAGCACAGACCAAATTGTCTCACATCCAAATAGTTTGTCAGAGGAGTGGGAGCAGTTCCATTGCTGAAGTCTTGCGCGTTCATCTGTGCTAACTCAGTCAACACCTGCTCCACCGAAACCCCCATATCCCGCAGTGTCTCCCTGATAGACGGCATCTTCTTCAAGCTTATTCTGGAAGCAGAGCGGACACGTGGGAAAGTCAATCCTTATGAGGCAGAAGAAAAATATCCCGCTCGGTGCACATGGTTGCTGAAAGAACATAAAAGAATGATACACAATTGTTGAGGTTACGCGCACGCCATATTGCTGGTCATCATTCCAGCTTCTAGCCGATAATAAAATGCAGACTTCTTAACTGACTGATCCTAGCCAGAAAAAAAAGGTCCCAATATTGAGCCAAGAGAAGAAAGCAAAAGTTGTAAACAAAAACACTTCACCCGCCACCACCCTCGGGGGTTTAGTGTGCAGTTTGTCCCCTCACAGTTTTGCTTGGTGTGATTTCTCTGGGGTAGAAATTATTAGGCTTACTTTGATTTCTTCTAGTCAGTGGCTAACATTGCAGTATGAAGACCCTTTTCAAAGCGGCCTCTTTTTATTTTTTATTTTTTATTTATTTTTTAACAGAATTCTGTTTCCTATTAACAGCACTAGCAAGAAAGTGGAAGTCTAATACTGTTATCCAATGATTGTAAATAGCACCAAATGGTTCTAGGTAGGGATGGCTGAATATTGATACCTGTCTTAATATAAGGTATATTGGTATTCTACAAAAATTAGAAGAATAGAAAATTGCCATTATTTTCATGCAATTTACGTAAAAATGCTATACTGTGTTGCTGTGGCGAGCGCTCATAATAAGCTATTAATGCGGCGCATGCCCAAGCCCTTCAATAAAATCATTGAAATATTTATCTGTTATACAATAATTCTATGGGCGGCATGGTGGTCGAGTGGTTAGCACGTACGCCTCCCAGTTCTGAGGACTCAGGTTCGAGTCCGGGCTCCGGCCTTCCTGGATGGAGTTTGCATATTCTCCCCATGCCCGCGTGGGTCTTCCTTCTCCGGGTACTCCGGTCTTCTCCCACATTCCAAAGACATGCATGGCAGGTTAATTGGGCACTCCGAATTGTCCCTAGGTGTGCGTGTGAGTGTGGATGTGGAGTGTGGTTGTTCGTCTCTGTGTGCCCTGCGATTGGCTGGCAACCAGTCCAGGGTGTCCTACGCCTACTGCCCAGAGCCAGCTGAGATAGGCGCCAGCTCCCCCCGTGACCCTTGTGAGGAATAAGCGGTCAAGAAAATGAATGGATGGTTTATACAATAATTCTACTGCTTTGGTCTTAAATTCCTGTGTAATTTGTCCTGTTTTCCTTGCGGAGAGGTGGAAAGCCGACAGCGGCTAGTTGGTACGCACGAACCATCGCGATAAAACGGGTGTCTCGCAAGAGGAAGCTTGGCTTTGTAAATAGCTTTCACGCATGCGCAATGGGAAATCAACTTGTCTTAGTTCCGAGAGATTACTTTCTGTACGGGCGCCTTTTGAATGGCGCATAGTTGGCTTACTTGGCTAGTAGTCAGTGGCTTTGGGTCCCGGAGATAGAGGGCCGGCAAATGTTTGACCGTGCTCCGCGGTCCTCCCGGCCGCTCCAGGAATGCTCCAGCGAGAATATAATTTCAAGTGATCGGCCTACTGAAGTAACCATCACGAAAACGGGGAAGAATTTCGTTTCTCACTTTCAAGAAAAGGTTGTACGAGAAACATCAGTGGCTAGCTGGCTGTCCACCGGTTAGCAAACTTTATTGTTGGTTGAAACCTCTCGCGGCTCTTCTGCGATGTAATTTTTTTCCCTTCTCCCGGGTTTATTAATGCTAACTTTTGAGTTAACAAATTTATGCATTTTGCACCTTTTCTAAATTTTAAAATAACCGCTTTAATAACTTTTGTTTTATCTCAAAGGAACTTGTATAACTATAATGTTTCAAATAATTTTATTTGTCTGAATATTTTTACGTTTAAACATTTTCTTGTTTTGTACCAAAAATTAATCGTGATTTCAATTATTACCAAAATAATCGTGAGTGAATTGACAGCTTGCTGTGTAAAAGCACACACAAGTATGGCCACATCCCACCTTTGCTGCTATAATTCTGTGGGACCTCCAATGGCACAACTTGCACTAATCATCAATTAATCAGTGGCTGCTTTTTGGAGTCACTTTCTCTGAATCAGTGTTAGCGATATCACTAGCTGATGTCAAATCAAGAAACCGCTTACCTCCTCAAAGAGTGGCCCGTGCTCATTGTCATCCACACAGCAACCAAGCATGCCCAATAGGCCGTCAACACTGCCATGGTAGGAAGGAAAAATGTCAAAAGGCCACCGATGGAAGATGGATGAAGACGATTGGATCCCCTTTTTCGATTAATGGAGAGTCCCGCAATTGAGGCAGCCGCAGCTTTGGCTGAGTTGTCTGACCATCCCAACAGTTTTATACCAGCGGTGCACGCAGGTAACAGTGAATCTGGACGGAGCCTTCCTAGAGATGAGCGCTTGAAAAAGAGCTGTGCCCCCCCCCCCCACCCCCATCCCTGGCACTTCTCCATTGGTCACGTAGCCCCTACTGTGATAAACAGTGAGATGTCTGCACTTTGACCTCATGAATCCCATTTAGGACAGAAAGCAAGAGGGGGGTTCACATGGAGCTGATTTTTGCAGCTGTGCAGATTGCTACCATTTGAATGGACGTCAAGCAGTCAATTGATTCGTTTCACTTCCAAGTTACTCCCAATTGATTGCTTTTTTTTTTTTTTCTAAGTGTACATTTCCTTTAGAACAGACGAGTATGAAGAGTTGAACATCTGCGAATTCACTGCAAGCTTTTGATTGTGATTGTTGGCAAGTGCGCCTGGCGCATGGCGAGTGTATTATGTTGATTTTGGTCATGTTGGGATTGCACGTCTTGCTGCGATGCACAGACCAAACACGCCGAACACTTTTTTTTTTTTTTTTCCATTGCAGGCCCGCTCTCAGTGGATTTTTACCCCTGGGAGGATTCCCACACTATCTGACCTGTCAGCCCGCGGTCATGTGCTCGTACTGTAACTGACCACCCAGTCGAGTAAGCAGATACGGGAGGGTTCTCATCAGCCATGGCAGAGGTCAGAGGTTAGCCTCAAAGAAAATAAGGTCACTGTGGGGCAGACCTTCCAGGAGAAGATAGCGTGGCTACGTGACGCACAAGACCTCGGCGGTAAGATGGACTAAGCATTTCTACTCACGCAACGTAGGATTTGGTTTTATTCTATTCACTGGTGTGCAACCATTATGAAGATGTGATTATAGCCTTTATTTCAACTTGCGTGTTCTTCTTTTTTTCTTTTTTTAATCATAGCTGGAACATTCATTTCTTTTAAATAAACATTAATCATAGAAAAATAAAACACGAAAAAGTAAAAACCATTTGTGCACTCTAGGGGACATGAAACTTTTCTTTGTTCTCTAATTCCTGGCAGATCATTAACACTGATGCACAGATTTTATTGTTTAGCAACATGCACACGCAGAAACATTTCCTCTCTCTTTTTTGGCCAATAATATTAATTTCATCAGATATTTTTGTCTAATTTTTCTGTTTTAGTCGAATTTCAATCACGCTTGTTAGTTTTTATTAGAGTCAACCTCATCCTGTTTTTATTTAGTCTATTTTTATTTGACTATCAATCTAGCATTCTAATCTTTATTTTAGTCCAAGAAAACGTCATTTTATTCATCTAGTTTTAGTCATCAAAAGCTGTCAATGTTTTAGTCAGGACAGTCATTTTACCTGTATATATGTTTTTGTCAGCAGATAATGTTGAACATTTCAGAGTTTAGGCTACGTTCACATTGCAGGCAAATGCGAGCCAGATCGGATGTTTTTGCCCAAATGCGACCTGTATCTATTTTTTTATTTATTTTTTTAATGCCGAACGCTCAATTCCGATTTTTTTCATATCCGACCTGGGTCGCTTTCATATGTGGTCCTAGATCGGATACGTATCCAAATTTTTGCAATTCGACTGCAGTTTGAACGGCCAGATCGCATATCAGTATCCAACCTCTACGTCATCAAAAGTCCACAATATACCCTCTGCGGCATCCGCGTGGGCACGTGACTCGGCAAAGTTGTTTCGAGTAACAGTTGTGGCTTTATGTTTGACTTTAATTTAATCCCACTTGAAACATGAAGCATAAAGCTGACATTTGTGGTGGTATTAGTAATATAGCCATGCTGACGGCTCATTTATTACGCAATGATGTGACATCATCGTTGGGGGGGAGATGTCCCTGTGAGATGAGTAGCTCGAACAGGCTCGCCTCATTTTCACAAAATATGAGCCCCAATGACGGACTTATAAATGTCCGTGGCCCTGACACGCTGGACCATACGTATTTACTTCCGCAAACACATCGTTGTGAGTGACGTTGTATGTTCTTCTGCGCATGCGCGTCACATTGGGGACATATAACGTTCATACAGCAGACAGACTGAGGTCGCAATTAATAGGTAATGTGAACGCTTACTCAAAAAAAAAAAAAAAATCATATTTCACTAAGAAATTGGAATTGAGCATTAAGACCTGCAGTGTGAACGTAGCCTAAAACTATTTTACATAAAATGTTCTCATCTTTTTGATGAAAAACGACAACACACGATTACTCCATGCTACAAGCTAGTACATTAGCCAGCGGTCGTTAGCGGTCGGATTAACATTGTTGGAACATTATAGCCGTTGGATTAATGTAAATTACTTAAAAAAAAAAAAAAAAAAAAAAAAAAAAAAAAAAAAAAGTCCCATATGTTTGTGCATGTTGCACTAGCTAGCTGCAGATTTAAAAGGTGATGTGTCACTGTGTCACATGACAGTGTCACAGTGACAGATTAGCAGATTTTACAAGACGATAACATTTTCGGCTCATTTTTATTCATGAACTAAAATGTCCATAGTTTTTATTAAGTGAAGTACATTTTCATCTCGCTTCATTAGTCAACAAAAATGCATGCATGTTATTGTTTATTAATGAGGGTTTTAGCCTAGTCTAGTTTTAGTCCGTTGTAAAAATGCGCGTTGACGAAATGATTTTTGTTTAGTTATCGTTGACAAAATTAACACTAATCACTGTATGCAAGGATTATGGAGATGTGACTACAGCCTCTATATTAACTTGTGTTTTTTAAATTACGGCTGGAGCATTTGTTTCTATTAAATAACAACATTAATCACAGAAAAATTAAAACACATTGGGGAAGAAAAAATATTTGTGCACTCTAGGAGACATGAAACTTTTCTCTGTTCTCTAACTCTTGGCACATCATTAACACTGATGTGCAGATTTTATTGTTTTGCGACATGCACGCATAAACATTTCCTCTTCTTTTGGCCAAGTATTTAAAGTTTTCCACTGTTATGCAGTGCACTAGAAAGTAAAACAAATACATGTGCATTTTTAAAAGCTTGAACTTGGCCACTTTAAATGTATGAGTCGGAGTCCGTTCCGAAATCTGCTTCTAATTCTATCCCTTTAATTGCATTCTTATGTTTGTGTATGAGGTACACTAATAGATAGTGACAGATTAAAAACACAAAAAAAAGAACAGTGTAAAGAAAAACATTGTTTATTGAAACAACTTGCATTTGATTTAAAATGGGATTGACTCATTAAAATCCTTCTAATTTATTCGATTGAGTCCCACCACTACTTTTATTTCAAAGCAAACTACAGTAAAATGTAATCCGGTGTTCCTTCATTTTTAGCCCACTCACTGTATGATATTGGTGCATTTCCGTGAAGTAGAGTTTGACCTTTGATAAAATAATTAAATAAATAAATGCATAAATAAAATTGTATTTTGGGGAGATTTATGCCTCTGCTAAGCTGTTATGAAATCCTCCCACACACATGGTTCTAAACATTTGTCACACTTCACATTTTTACTTTGAAAATGCAAAATTAAGTCTAAATAGACTCATAGTGTACTCTCGCAGCACACGTGGAGTGTGTTGGGAAATATTCTGCAAGTGATGCATGCGCTTCACTCGGACCACGTTTGAATCATGCTTATTTTGATATTCCCCAATCTTTGTAAAGTAACTGGAATACTGCAAAAGAAATTTTTGAAAAAAAAAATAAAAGTTTTTGTTTTTAAGCTATGATGTGTCCACTACAGAGGACATTTTTTAAAACTTAAATGCTCAGCTCAAATACAGTTAAAATAATTCAAACAATACTTTAATGTGTTCTTAAGAGTCTTATAGAACACATGCTAACAATATTTAAAGCCTAAACTTGTTCAATAAAAAGTGATACACTTTTCCTCTCCCCTAAAAAGTGCTTGCACTGAGGGAAGCCTCATCCCTACACATTTGGTATCATTGGAAAGCTCTGAATGTCCTCTCAGAGCACAAACGGAGTTAATTCAATCATATGAACTGGGTGGGAGATATTCAGGTTTGAAAAGGTCCACTACAGAGGACGAATTTCAATTGCTGGTAGTCAGTTGGATATAAGCGCAGCACGCTGTTCATGCAAACACAGACAAGGATATAGTTGTATTTTAAAATGACTTAACTACAATCACACTCTCGTTGTTTTCCTCTTCTTTGTTTTAAAACAACCTTTTTTTTCTGGTCGGACATAGAAGGAATTCAAATAGCAAGAAGACCCACATAATAACGAGGTAAACCTGGATTAAATAATGTCACGGTCACAAATGAAATCCCGCAATCGAGTACATCCGTCGTAATTGAACCGCAATGTAGCGAGGGACCACAGAATACCGTTGTAACGTCAAATGTGGTTACATATAACTTTTATGTAACCACATTTGATCGTTTTTTTTTTTTTTGCCGTGTCAATGAAGTCACACCAGCAGAATCAACAAGCCTGATCATCAACTGAGTACATCTTATATTATTTTTGTTCTCATTCCATCAGCAACAAGCTAATTGCTGTTTATTTTCAAACATGGAAAAACAGCTGTGCTGTTCTTGGAACTGAAATAATGTGATTGAGAACTAAAACTGTCAAAGCGGTTTGTTTAAAGTTGTTTCATCAAGCATGATAGCAAATGTTGTCTGAAGTAAGCTTGAATGTGAGCTCTCCTTATCTAACCCACAATTAGGGCCAATCTCACATTTGACATCTGACTTTTGACCCACAAGCTAAATAGATGCCAGCTCGCCATTTCCCACATTGCCGAGGGAGACCTTCACGTCACTCCTGTCTGGCCTTACACCCCTTGTGATGCAATTCTGTTGGTGGCCATGGGAAGAAAGTACAAGTCCAGGAAGAGAAATTGCTTGTCTCACATATTTTTTTTTTTGAAGAGCAACTAATGTTACCTTGGAGCTATTAGCATCAAGTGAAAGCTATGTCACCGCTATTTTCATTAGTGTTGTTCCGATACCATTTTTTGGCTCCCGATACCGATACCCAGCTTTGCAGTATCGGCCGATACCATACCGATACTTAAGGTTTTTTTTTTCCTCAACATGAAAAAGCTGTTGGTTCATTGGTTCAGAGCATTCAAGGGCCAATAGGATATATTAGATCGGCATGCAGTGAACATGTCACAGATCAGTGAATGTTGTGCACGAGCAAGACACAAGATGCTGCATCCAAAATCCTATATTAGAGTTGGCATTCATGGTATCGGCATATAACTTGTGAGTAGTCACTGATACCGATAGCACTGTTTTTATGCAGTATCGGCACCTCTGCCGATACCAGTATCGGTATCGGAACAACACTAATTTTCATGTCTTTGACTGTGGGATGAGATGTACATACAGGGATCCTGGCGTAAAACACTTCTAAGTGTTTTCTGTGGGAGGGAAATTAGAGTAGAGTGTACCGGCACTTATTTTTTTCCACTTAGAACACTGGGTGTGATGATGTCATATATGTAACTGCATCTGTTTTTTGTTGTTGTTGTTTTTTTAAGTTATCTGTCATAATAAGAGTGAAGTGAAGCAAAGCTGTTTTCAGGAAAATGGGACTTTAAGAAGACGTAATGGTTCTCAAACAAACAAATAAACCTCATTCCCACACCCACAAAATGTTCCATCACAGCTGGCAATACCAATAAAATGTGAAACATCTGTATGCAGCACTTATCTCGTGGTTGTACACAGACCGCACATTCTTCATATTTGAGACAATAGTTAGCTGATTCACTGTGGAACACGAATTAATGCTGCAACGTGTATGGCCAACAGGGGGCAGCATTGCATTTAAAAAGCGCTCATTCGTATGATTGAGCTCATTTAAAACACTTTGAAATTTAGTCTTTAAATCTTGTCATTTTATTTTCTTTCAGTAGTCATAAACTGAGAGCTACTTGGCTACTGATTACAACAGGGGCTATACACACTTCTGTACTGCATTGACTCAAAGTACCTTTAATCGGATATTTTTTTTTCTTTCTATTAATCATATTAATTTATGTGATGACACTGATCATGCTAATGATTTCTCACAATAATTAGGAAACAGATACATCTATCTATTGATCTATCTATATATCTAAGAGACCAACTTAACCTATCAATATATATAATTCAGCCTGCTGCATTCTGCAATGGAACCACATGGGGGAGGAAGAGGATAAGACAGGAATGGAAATACTGTACAGTAGTTGACTTGAAGCTTTGATAAAGTGATCATCAACAACATTATGCCCACAAGCACAATCATATTGAGATCAAATGTAGGAGCTATGATCAGAAATGTTGCCACTGCAGTGTTTAATGACTCTTACGGATAAACTACTAAATACCTATTGGACAGTGTCATAAAAAAAAAAAAAAAAAAAGGTCTAGTGTTACATTGTCACTCGGCGTAAAGCAAACATCCGTTGTGTTTCTTGTCATACAATACACTTGAACGTGTCGATATGAAAAGGAAGAAAGCGCATGTAGAATCTTTTTTTTATTTTTTTTTTTTTTTTTTTTTTTCAGTAACAGGGTTAGGTGTCACTTGTACTCTGGCGTGACGACCGGGGCCTCTCCCCACCGGGCTCGGTGTTCTGGTGTCCCGCCTTCTCCCCTGGTGCTTCCTCCTCTGCTTCCCCCCTCCCGCCGCTGTGCAAATCTCGCGCGGCTGGAGGTGGGGTGGGCACATCTTCCCTCTCTGCGCTGCTGCCCGGTGCCGGTTTCCGGGGGGGGGTGGGGGGTTCTCGCGGGGGGCCGGGTTCGCGGGGGGGGGTGGCGGCCGTCGGGGGGGGGCGGCTTGTTTGGGGGGGGGGTGGAGGTATGGGTGGGTGGGGGGTTGGGTGCTGGGGGTCGGGGTGTGTTCGGGGGTTTGGGGGTCGGGGGTGGTGGGGCCTGGGTCGTGGTGGATGGCGGGTTTGGGTGGGGTGCGGGGGGGTCGTGGGGGGATGGGGGCTGGGGACCGGTGGGGCGCTGTGGGGGCCCGCTGGGCCTCGTTCTGCGGCCTTGGGCTCGGGGGTGTGGGCCGGGGCTGGGGCGGGGGTGTTCCGGGTGTCTGGGTCGGCTCGCCGACCGGTGTCCGCTCGGGTGGCTTGGGGGTGGCCTTGGTGCTGCCGCGGCCTGGGGATTCCGGGGGGGGGGGGGGTGCTCGCTTTGCTGGACCGCGGTTGACGGCTTCTTTCTTTGGTGGTGGTCCTTATGCATGCCAGATCCGTCGCACCAGCATCTACTGAAACTCAACAGAAGTACCCTCTCCCTCCCACAGCCCCTTGAATCAGTTGGTGCTGGTGTCTGTGGTTCTCACTTTGCTTTATCTATCCTTCCCTCCTTCCTCTCTTTAGTTTTTCCTCTGGTCACTTGAGATCTTAATTTATTAGAAGTATGAGGTTTCTGGGGTTGGCATAAGACTCCGGTTTTGTAACCACGCAGGAGGGGTCTTGTTGGTACTGGACTTCACTTTGATGGATTGGATGTACTGGCTTCTATTGATCTCACTCTGCCTTATCGATCCTTCCCTCCTTCCTCTCTTTAGTTTTTCCTCTGGGCTCTTGAGATCTCGCTAAATTTGCTGGAATTTAGAGGCTTCCGGGGTTGGCGTAAGACTTTGATTTTGTAATCATGGGGAAGGCAGGAAGTGTTTGGTCGGTGCTGGATGTCACTTTGATTTACCTTTCTTTTCTCTTTATTTCTTTTTTTTTCTGACCTTTTCTCTGGTCTCCTGACCATTTAAATCTCACGACTCTGGCAAGATTCTGAAGTACCTGGTTAAGGCGAAGGGTAATGGGATATTTATAAGGTTTCAGGTGATTGAATGAGTATAAATTTATACGTATTTGCACGCACGCACACGCACGCACGCAAACGCACGCAAACGCACACACGCAAACGCACGCACGCAAACGCACGCAAACGCACGCAAACGCACGCACACATACACAAAAAAAAAAAAAAAGAAAAAAAAAAAAAGAAAAGAGCAATGATGACAAGACGTTGAATCGGTAAGACTACCGAATGAAAAAAAAAAAAAAGATAAAAAAAAAAAAAAAAAAAAAAAAAAAGCGCATGTAGAATCTAAGCACTTAGATAGACCGGCAAGGAAATTTATCATATGATATATAGATAATCCATGCAGGCGTGACAATAGGCTGTAGTGTGATTGTTTAATGCTGCACCTTTTATTTGCATTCTCTGGTCACCATCACCATGACAAATTGATATTACATTTAACTTGCTGGTTAATATTTGACTCTTCTGGATTGATTGTTGATTCTTGATTTGCTCACCAGATTACTGCCTCTTCCAAAACAGTTTGGGTTACACTGTGCTGAAGGCAGATTTTTACTATGGGCAGTGTGATCTCAACATTGAAAACTTGCTTTCTTTGATCTCTTTTTGGATAGCTCCCTTCAAAGGATGTACAGGTATGTAGGAAGACTAAAACGTAAGCAACTTATTGGAATGAATTGATGTCAGTCATACTGAATCAATGCAACCCAGTATCATCCCACATCTCATAAGGGCTTTCAATAGTTTCAGTTTTGTCGTCAATACATACATGAAGCTTCTCCGTAAACCTCCTCCGCCCTTCGGCCGTTAAAGTGCTTGAATAGCGACGATTTCGCCCGATAAATTTCTTTGTGTGTGGTGGTGTTTCCATACAGTCCGCCATGTTTTCTGCCATCCGCACATGAGTTAGAAAATGTCAACAAAGGATCCTCCTACAACCCCTAGCAAAAAGTATGGAATAAGCAGTCTTGGATGAGCACTCAGAAGTTTTATTCTATAGATCAAACTCAGATAAAAAGCATGAAACAAGTCGTAAGGTCATTCCAAAGTGCAACATCTTGGCTTTCAGAAACGCTAAAAGAAATGAAGAAAAAACATTGTGCTGATCAGTAAAGGTTACTTTTATAGCGCAGAGCAGGGAAATAAATATTGAATCGTGAAAAACAGACAAAGAAAAACCAATCAAAACACATCACTAATATTTAGTTGCACCACCTCTGGCTTTTATGACGGTTTGCAGTCTCTGAGGCATGGACTTGATGAGTGACAAACGGTATTCTTCATCAATCTGATGCCAACTGTCTTTGATTGCAGTTGCCAGATCATCTTTGCAGGTCGGAGCCTTGCTGGGGACCATTTTTTTCAATTTCCACCACAGGTTTTCAATTGGGTTGAGATCTTGGCTATTTGCAGACCATGACATTGACTGGATACGTCTTTCTCCAAGGAATGCTTTCACAGTTTTTGCTCTGTGGCATGATGCATTGTCAACTTGGAAAATTATTTCATCATCCCCAAACATTTTTTTCAATTGAAAGGATAAGAAAGCTGTCCAAAATGTCAATGTAAAATATTTAACCACGGCCATCTCCCCTGTGCCTTTGCCTGGCATGCAGCCCCATATCATCAAACTGTGGGAATTTTGACATTTTCTTTCGACAGTCCTTTGTAACAATTTTGTAATAATTTTTGATAATCTTGTCTTTGGTCTCAACAGACATCTCCGTTGTTGGAGCCATGATTCTTGCCAATCCACTTGGTCCAGCAACCCTCCCAAGGTGTGAAAACTGCACTGCTTTTAACTGCTGACTTAACGAGCAGTTGTCATTTGAGGCAGGTGCCCAATTAAGGAAAGGAAATTGACTGGGTGTGTCATTTTCTGCTCCAAATGGAGTGACTCCATATTTTTTTCCTCAGAATGGAATGATTCCATATTTATTTTCCTGCACTTGCTCTATAAAAGTAACATTTACTGACCAGCACAAAGTTTTTTCTTCATTTCTTTTAGTGTTTCTGAAAGCCAAGATGTTGCACTTTGGAATGACCTTACAACTGTTTCATGCTTTTTATCTCCGTTTGATCTACAGAATAAAACGTCTGCATGCTCATCCAAGACTGGTGATTCCATACTTTTTGCTAGGGGTTGTATATGAACAAGTAGTCATGGAAAATGATATTTTTTTTTCCAGACAACAGCAGTTGGAGCAGTGGGACAAGATGAAGAACAGAGCGACAACGTGTGGAAAACGGGCCGTTACCTGGCTGAGAAACGGGGCGTGATAGGGGGAGCCAACATGAAGTCAAATAGAAAACATCGCCGTGTACGTTGTGGTAACTACAGTATAAACATGGAGAAAGAAGCATGGTGATCATTCGCATGACAAACAATGAAGGTAAAAGTGGCACAGCTCGCGATGAACCACGCACGAGCCTCTCAGCACTTAACATTGAGATGAAATGGGATGGAAAGCATGCCTTTCATACATGCCTATCCGGGCCACTGCCCTCATACTGTAACAGTGGCAGAGCAGCCCCACTTTCTCAACTACAAGCTGAAACACTGAGAGGCTCTTTGTTTTCCATGCAGTGGCAACTGGCATGTGTTTCTCACCTGACCCTTGGGCTCATCTACAAACGAAACTTCTGATCACCACCAGTCACGGAAAAAACATCGTTATTATCACATTGCATTTGCTTTTTTCCAGACTTATAATCGTTATTGTGTATATGTCTTCAGTTACTTTACGTTCATGCACACATATATTCAGCATATCAATGACTCAATTGTGATAATCTCTATGAAGAATGTATACAAATTTTTACTCAGGCTGAAGTCTAGAGCTCTGCAATTAATCAAAATGTAATTATAATTTCAATTATTACACTCCACAATTACAAAATTAGCATAATCATAAAAAAGATTAATACTAATTTTGAGTTGTTGAAATTTATACAAATGTACCTTTTTTATTTATTTAAAATAACTAATTTAATAAATGTTTCATACAAAAGGAACTTGTATAATTAGTGTTTCAAAGAATTTTATTTGTCTTAGTAATTTTTGTTTGTAACATGTTCTTGCTTTGTACCAAAAAATAAATGATTGTCCTAATCGTGATTTCAATTACCAAAATAATCATAATTAATATTTTCTTCATTATCGGGCATCCCTAGGTTGAATGTTGGCAATGTAAGGTCTCAATTTAGATTTAGTAGTCCGAGTATGTACAGTAACTGTTTACAGTGGTTCTGAAACTTACAAAAAAAAAAAAAAAACATCTTAGCGCTCAAACTATCTCAATCATGACAAACATGAAATTACAATAATAAGCCCAAGTGTTCTTTAAAAAAGGGAGACATAAGCTTTATAACAAAAAAGTATATTTTATATTAATCAAATCCACTATAACATTATACGAGTTGAACGTTAGGCTCACGCTGTGCTACATTAAAAAAAAAAAAAAAAAGGTTCTTGCATGTTTCCTCTCAGCATGCCCCTGGAATTGACTAACAAATAATTCCAAGTTTATTTTGACAAAGTAAGGAGTAGAACGTTTTCAAATACAGGAAATAAGAAGTAAAAAGTCGCCAGAAAATCTAAAGACTCAAACACAAATACCTGAAATACAGTTAGAAATGTTAACTTTGAGCAATGATGATAAGACGTTGAATCGGTAAGACTACCGAATGAACAATTCTGAGCTCTCTCTAAAAGAGAGGGAAAAAAGAAACGTTAACTTTACTGTCCTAACACTTCCTGTGACATCCATTTTATGACTGATATTGAGTTTGATCCTGCAACCTCCACTCTCCATCAGCCTACAATCCTACATGTCCATTATTTATGAATAGAAAGTAAAAGCTCTTGCAGTAGTCGGGTTGATTGTCACTCAGTGGCGTAAAGCAAACGTCTGGAAGTTGGTGGGAGGGGCGTTGGCAGCCAAGGAGGCGGACACTCATGCGCCTCTCTGTCCACTCATCCTGCTTGCCTGGCGCACGAGCAGATGGGATTTGCTACCTTGTGCTACCTGCTTAAAGGCGCCGCCGGTGAATCTTCGACCAGCTGTCCTGCTTAAGAACAACTCATTTTCACATGTTAAATTGAACAAATACATATATGCAGAGTGGATGGGGAAATAGTCAAAAACGTGGAGGATGCAGGAAGAGCAGAGACGATCCGAGAGCGGATTAGATGCCACTGCTGTTAATCAGAGCGTGTTTGTTTGTCCAAGAAGCGGAAACAACAACAACAGAGGGACAACAAATGGGCTTGAAGCGCCGGGATGGCAGCGTGCACTTGGAGCAGCGTGGCTTGGTTCAGGACGCGCGTCAAAAAAGTGCTCGCCTCCAACTTGGGATGACGCACCAACATTGTGAACTTTTCCAAGTGTCGGAAGTACCTCCGGGCT
The DNA here is from genome assembly GCF_051991245.1 of Festucalex cinctus. Lineage (NCBI taxonomy): Eukaryota > Metazoa > Chordata > Actinopteri > Syngnathiformes > Syngnathidae > Festucalex > Festucalex cinctus. Next base: position 24,157,820 of record NC_135412.1, on the reverse strand, counting down.
ATGCATCGACTCGCTTGCAGCTCTCTCGGCGCCACTGCGGGATTTAACTCGGATCCGAGTCACCATGTCCAAAGTCATCCAAAAGAAGAACCACTGGATCACCAAAGTGAACGAGTGCGTCATCGTGCGGGACGCGTGCGGCGAGCTGAACGTGGAGCTGCTCGGCGGGGCCGAACGCGGACAGTTTGCCTACGTCGGACACGTCCGAGAGGATGCGGTCCTTTACCAGGGCGGTAAAATCAAAGAGGGGGAGCTCATACTGGAGGTTGAGGGGCTGCCTGTGTCCGGATTACCCCTCTATGACATTTTAGCCGTGATCACGTGCACGAAAGGGCCCATCATCTTGAAGACTGTGCGTCAAGGTAGGATATCTATCTATCTATCTATCTATTCATCCATCCATCCTAATCTAGTCTGATGAAACTATGTTTACGCTTTTTGGGAAACTGGTTAAGCTTTTTGGCTGCAATTCAAAAGATTTTGTTTGGCTCATCATAAAAAGAACACCATCCCAACAGTGAAGCATAGTGGTGGGAACATCATAATTTGGGGCTGTCTTAAATTGGAATCAGGGCCTTTTGACATGGTGGATGGAATTGTGAAAAGTTCCAAATAGCTCTCGGTGTTGGCAAAAAAAACAAAACAAAAAACGAAAAGGCTTCTCTACTCGGACATCTGAAGTTTATTGTTCATTCCACAGCACCTCAGAAGTCCCACGTTAAACATGAAGTGACAGCTTGTTTGTCAACCACACGCAGGGTCACACACAAGGCCAAAAGGGCAGACTAGTTATAAAGCTCAACTCCCAAAACACACGAGATGTGTGTCAACCAAATACGCACACTTGTAACAATATTGAGTTATTTTTTGTCCGGTTGGCAACGCCGGATGTTGCTGTTCTTTGTTTTGTCAATTTGTGTTGATGGGAAGTGAGCGCAGGCGCTGTTATTTGTTTGCCAGGCCCCTCTTGTGGGCAGCTTGCGTGGCTGCTCGCGTGCCGGATGACCCTTCATCGCTCACGGTCTGCTGCATCCGCATCTGTCTTCGAGACGGCAATGCAAACTTCAGCTGTTTGTTTCCTCTGCCTCTTTGGCCAATTGTGTCTTTTTGTCAACAACTCTATCCAAACGTGGATGTTCCGTGTTGATGAAATTTGGAAATGAAGCATTTGTGCTGTGTTCCCACCCAAGACCCTCGTTCAACACGCCAGCACAACATCTGATAAAGCTTGCGGTCTCTCCGGGGAAATCATTAACAAGGTTACATAAGAGTTTCAGGTTAGTTTCGACTGTACTGTCCGTCCATTAGTGAACTAAAAGTCGTGGCCCCTGGGAAAACGGCTGAGCATCATGTCTGCGTTGCTTCTGACAAATAGTGTTCATTTTGTCTGCCATTCTAAAATTTAGTCTCAGTTTTAGTCCAGTTTCAGTCACATTTGTTAGTTTTTATAACAGTCAGTCAACCTCATCATAAATCGTGCATTTTAGTCTTTATTTTAGTCCAAGAAAACCTCATTTTATTTGTCTAGTTTTAGTCAACAAAAATTGTTTTAGTCAGGACAACCATTTTACCACTATATTTTTTTTGTCAGCAGATTATATTGAACCTTTTCGGATCTAAAACTATTTCACAATTCACATCAAATTTTCTCATCTTTTTGATGAAAAACAACTTGACACACAATTACAGTGGCTACTATGGCTCCATGCTATGAGCAAGTAAGTTAGCCAGCATTCGTTAGCAGTCGCATTAATGTTATTGTTGGAACGTTATAGCTGTTGGATTAATGTTATATTATAACGATAATTTACTTTTTTTTTTTTTTTTTTTTACTTTTAACCGTGAATCCACCTCCTATCCATCCCATGTGTTTGTGCTTTGTGTCACATGACAGACGTGACAAGATTTGACAAAAAAAAAATCACATCATTTTCCTCTCGTTTTTGTTCATGAACTAAAATGTCCATAGATTTTAGTCCAGTTTTTAAGGGACACAAATTCAGACTGATTTAGTCCCAGTTATTGTTTATTAATGAGGATTTTAGTCTAGTCTAGTCTAGTTTTAGTCCGGTGAAAACTGTGTGTTGACGAAATTATTTTGGTTTAGTTCTTGTCGACGAAATTAACACTACTGCCAAAGAACTTGGTTTTTGGATCAGAGATCAGACTGGTCGTACTTTAGATGAGCAAAGACGTTATCAACATTTTGAAATCATCCCTGAAAGTGCAGACTTGGAGCATTTCCCGATCCCTCCTTGTGGCGTTGTCATTAGCGTCGCGCATGAATCAGCAGATTGTTCCGCTCTCTCATTAGAGGAGCGAAATGTTCTTCGACTCGCGTCTCGTTTGCAGCCTCACAACTCTTCCGTTGTGCCTAATTGTGCACTGGAAGCCGTTTTGTGTTCCATGATCCGTGATATCCCAGACCTGATGAGCGCTTGCGGGGCTCTCCGTCCCCTTTTTCAGTCCGCGGGGCTGTGGCTCGTATTACGTGGGCTTCATCAACCTTTGCCAACGTGAGAAAAAATGGTTGAAGGGTGGGTGGGAGCCCTGCAGGTGTGCTCCCGCAGATGGAATGCAGGAAGGAAAGTACCTGAATGGAGCGGTGGAGATTTCCATGGGATCGGCTGCAATGTTACCCTCGTATCAGTTTCTATGTCTGGACTTTAATTTCTCTTTCTGTAAACAACACTTGACATTGAGAAGGAATCGATAGAATTCCAAACATTTGTTGTCACGGAGGGACTGACGACATTGCTTTTGTTCAATTTTGCTTTTCAATCCAACTTTCTATAATGGTTTGCAACCTGCAGCTTTCGAGCCACATGTGGCTCTTTAGTCCCTGTCCTGTGGGCTCCCTGTGGATCGCTAAAAAAAAAAAATTAGAAAAAAAAAATTAGTAGAAATAGTATTTTTTTAATATAAATTAATCTATATATTTTTTGATAAAATATTGTTAAAATGAATTAATGATTGAGATAAAATTATAATAAAACATTTAAAACAAAAGTCAGAGTCCAAATTTATAAGTTGTCAGAAAAGGGATGAAAGGAAGATGGAAAAGTTTTTTTTTTTTTTTTTTTTAAATTACTTAAAAATGTCCCCTGCGACCCTTGTGAGGAATAAGCCGTCAAGAAAATGGATGGATTGATGGATGGATAAAAATGTCCACAATAGAAGAGGAAAATCAGAAAATTACCATAAAATGTCCATGAAATTGCCCAACAGTCAGAAAATGTATTTTTATTAAAAAGACAGAAAAGAAAATATTGAAACAGTAACTGTTAAAAGTAAAGAAAAAAGAATACATTCTGAAAATTATCATAAAATATCCATAACATTTCAACAAAAGTAATAAAATAAAAAAAATAAGAGATTTGATAGAAAAGCAGAAAAGTCTGAAAAGTCAGAAAATGTATGAAAAATAGTCTGGGGGAAAAAAAAAGATCCAAAAATGGAAGATTAAAGTTAGAAAAAAATGAAACTCTACATATTTGATGGTGCAAAATTTCTGTTATGGTGCAGTTGAAATTAGCACTGTCTTGGGCCCTCAGTACATTAAAAATACTGTTTTCCTTCATCACAATCTTCAAATGTTTTGTGCCTTTTTTTTGGTCATTTATTTGGCCAAAAATGTCTCTTTTGACAGTAAAGCTGGCCAACCTCTGGCCTATAGAGTGTGTGTTGTTTACACATAGCATTTGTGGTTGGTTTTCTGGTACCTTCAGATACTTTTGGACTTTGACCTACCAGCATAACTCTTTTATCATCGGCTGAATCCCTTCAAAGAGTTCAAAGGTTCATTTGATACTTTCGGCTTGAATCAGACTATGTTGGTGTGCTGAAGCTTGTACTGTACTTTGGAATAAATGTTCTAAAATTGGAATTGCTGTCTTTAGGCTAAAAAAGTGTGTCCACCAAACATGCCTGCCAACTGCAGTGAAATGAAGTGAAATGTACACCGCGGGTGCAGCATAATGTACTGTAGTTGGTCCCTGTCATTCTCATTGGGGACAGGTGGGGGCCATACTGCAGGGGTTCTCATAGTTTGGAATTGGAATTTTTCATCATACTCAAAGTTTGTTTTTATTTCATTTTTACTTTTGTTTTTTAAATTCTGTTGGTTTTAATCTGGTTTCAGAGCAGCTCTGTTAGTTTTAATTTCTTGTGTGTGTGAGAAATGTATTCGTTTTACTTGGGTCTATGGCACACTATCTAAAGCCAACAGCCTCAAACCTGGGTGTCAAAATGGACAGTGACCTTAAACTAGACCGGCAAATTGCCGCTGTTGTCAAATCCAGCTTTTTTCATCTTAGGCAGCTGGCTAAGGTCAAAAATCTTTTATCCCAGCAGCACTTAGAAATGGTAATCCAGGCCTTTGTTACATCTCGGCTGGATTACTGTAATGCACTTTATTTTGGAATCAGCCAGTCCTCCCTGCAGCGTCTCCAGCTTGTCCAGAATGCCGCTGCTCGTCTCCTTACTGGTGCCCGTAAGAGGGAACACATAACCCCTATCCTGGCCTCTCTTCACTGGCTGCCCGTGAAATTTAGAGTCCACTTTAAGATTCTTCTATTTGTTTTCAAATCTCTCAATGGTCTTGCCCCACCTTATCTCGCTGAGCTCTTGCACGACTACACACCTGCCCGGTGCCTCAGGTCAGCAAGACCAGACAAAATTGGAGGTACCGAGGACAAAGCGGAGGATTAGAGGAGATCGAGCCTTTCCTGTTGCCGGTGCCTCCCTTTGGAACGACCTTCCACTAAATATTAGGCAATCCCCCTCTTTATCCTCTCTTAAAACACATCTGGATTCTTTTGCTTTTGACGCACCATGAGACTTGTTTTTGGTGTTTTGTGGTGTGTATGAATTTGATGTTTGATGTTTACAAACGCTCACGCGCTGCCACCGAGGGGCGAAAAAATGTCCGACATACCAGAGGATGAGGATGCCGAAATGGACCTCAACATCAAACATCAAATGTGCATTTATTTATTTATTTATTTATTTATTTATTTATTTATTTATTTATGTATTTGTTTATTTATTCACTCACTCGCGTACTTCTTATTAATTTACGGATGTAAAATTTACGCACTTCAAAATGTTTGCTTTGTTCTTGTTCTGTTACCTTATTCTTGACTGCACAACCAATTTATGTTTCATGTACAGTACTTTGTATACAGCAATGCCTGTTCTTAAAGCGCTTTATAAATAAAGTTGAGTTGAGTTGTTTTTATTACTTTTAGTATTAATTTTAGTTTTTTTGTGTTTTTTTTCAATGGGGAGTAATAATTCTAAAGTCAATTCCAATTCTTAAACAGCTAATACTTGTATTCCTTCCTCTGTAGCTACAGATGTAAAGCAACACTGAAATAAATATATTCCAAAATGGAACATGGAAGCTCATGTTTGATATTAAATGACAAAGACAAAATGAAAGACAATTTTGCTATATTTATTTTGTTAAAAAAAAGTGTTGTTTTTTTCCAATTTTAGTTTTTAAGTATTTGGTTATTTTTTTGTTAAGTAACCTTGCCATACTACACTGAGAACACCTGATATTGTCTGATTGTGCAAGCTAGTTAGAGTCAGGAATGACATCCGTTCATAAAAACATATGCCAAAATGTCATCCACGCAAATGTGACCATGAATAGGCAACAACTGTGAAAAAGAACAAAAAAAAAAAAAAGAAGAAGCAAGAAAAAGTAAAGGGTTTGAACCCAACCTATGATTGATGTTTTCATGCTTTTGTTGCTATAGTGTAATGTTGACACGTGGTAGGCAACTTGGTCATTTCAGTACAAGAAACTTCATCACAGCGAGTAAGACATGAGCTAATTATCTCAGGCTCTTCATCAAATGCGACCAAATGCTTTTGACAGCCCGTTGTCGTTGTAATAGGTTATGATGATGCAGTTTGATGTCTTACAATCCAGGTTCCAATCCCCTTTGGTTCAATAAATATAATCTGACATGCACTTAGATCAAGTGTATTAGATAAATAGTCAACTACATTTAATTGTTTGTGACAGTCAAATGTTAGTGTTTGTCCTTAATGGATCAAACAAACGCTCACGCGCTGCCACCGAGGGGCAAAAAAGCATCCGACATACCAGAGGATAAGGATGCCGAAATGGACCGTGCATTTTGTGAATGTGCATGCAATGTGTGAAATAAAATGCATATAATGACAAATCTGTAGTTCTAACGTCACTGTGGCAGAAGAATACTGCTAATCTCTTGAGGGATACCTTTGTTACTTTACAAGCTTGCAGTTGCCTCTACCCTAGTTTTATCGTTTCTTATTTTGTCAACTTTTGTCCACAATAGTGTTCTTTAGAAGCTGGCTTAAGTGGATTCATCGAGCTACGTACCTTGTGAGTGGCTGCTCGCCAGCTTGATTAGTCATTGCACTTGTCAATAGAAATTCAAATTCATCATATATTTTTTTTTCATTCAGTCACATTTAAAGGAGTCAAGTTAGTGTACTTAAGTTGGGGTGCTTTTTGTCTTTGAAAACGCCGCCACATTAACCTGGAAATTGCCAGATTGTTTTTGTGATTCACTCAAGGGAGTTCTCCACAAAATCAATCTGGGACCGCTCCACGGTGATTTGCTCGGGAAAGGCGGGACAAGCTGTACAATACTTGGAGCTGACTGGACGATGCGGCATCCTCTAACTTTCGTTTTGACCAATCGTGGCCATGGATGAAAATGTCTTCTTCATTCTCGTCGAGGGGAGGGGGGGGAGCACAATCATCTTTACTAGCTAAAAATGCACGAAGCGCCTCTCACTGTTCAACATTCAACGAGGAAACGGTGAGTAATTCTGCAAGAACTGAATTAATTGACCTTCCGGTAAACCACGCCCACATGACCTGGTAAACCAATCAAGAAGCAAGACGTCATGTCTGCGACGACACGTGCGTTTTGCTGCGGACAAACAAAAGCAATCCAGCTCCCGGTAGTGAATTGCATGGTTGTCCAAAGCCAAGAAAAAAAACACACAATAAAATGGTTAAATGCTGTAGTCACCTCTTGTGTAAGAGTGATAGCCGTTATCCCGATCGACTAACCGGCATCCTGCTGTAGTCACGGCTTGTGTAAGAGAGACACGAGAGTGACACTGTCCGGTTTATTCCCTTCCCTAAACCCTCAAACAACTACGAAAAATGTCTGTGCTGGATCAAACTTCGTGGAAGACCACACACATGACCAGTTGAATCCCTCCAAAATAACCAGAAACCACGTCTACATGAAGGTAATGTTCTCCCTTGTTGTTTTTAGCCAAAAGCTAACGATAGCTCCGGGTAGCTAACCGTCCACATGTTTGTTGACTTACTAATATGCCAACAAAACATTGAAACTATGAGGTAATATAAATTCATTCTTACCCTGCTTGACAGGAATAATGTCCCAAAACTTTGGTTTTGCCGACAATCGGTCGAAGTGAGTGAGGAGACTGTCTTTTCCTGACTTCTGAAGCAGCAAGACAGCGATGCGTATTTCCTTTGGTTTTGGGGCGAAATTGCATGGTGAGGGAGTGAAGATAGCCTTCACTCCAAAATTGAAAGTCCCCTTTGTTTGCTTCGAAGAGAAATATCGGTGTCCTGAAACTACCTGACTGAGAAATCACAAGGAAGATCTGATAACTTTGCCATAGAGTGCATGCTGTTTCGCTAATCTTGTGCGAATAATGTCGGAGCCAGGTGCGTGTCGCGTAATGTGGGTGGGGAAGGGCGTGCCACCGTAAGGTCAATTGCAGCGTCCATTCGTCCATGTTAGGTTAATTTGTTTCGTCACAGCTGCATGTCCCGCCCCAAAGACAATGTCGCTCTGTGATTGGTCCAAACTACTGGTTTGTGAACGCACAAATACCGCGAGAATTCATCTTTCAGAGCAAGGTTACTGTCACATGAGCAGATGAACAATCCGGGCCGGGTAGTTTGAACTCTTAACTAGCAGTCAACCTCAAGTGTTGCGCGAATGGCTTGTGCAGTTTCCAGCGTGGTTGTTAACAAAGTATTAGTTGATGACAAGCGCTCACCAATATACATTCGGCTTGATTGCTCGGCCACTTGGGAATTGTACTACTGTATATATTTAGACAAAATAGGTGGCGCGTGTGCATCTCAGCATCTCAGACGCACTGTGAGAATGTGAGAGAATTTCAGAGTGACACAGATGTTCTGTGATGTTCTTCTTCCAGAACGCGAGTATCTCACTTTTTAAGTTGGAGCCATTTGTCCAACTTGATTATGTACAAGTGATGGCGTTAGCGTGAACTTGAAAGGCTTGTCGAATCCTTGACGTTCGTCGTGTTCCGTCGCTGCTTCCCTTCCTTCCTCTTGATAGGAAGCGCTTCCTTCCTTTTTGCCTTTCTATCTTGAACTCATATAGACGCTTTACCTTCTCTTTTTATGTGCCCATAAAGGAATACGCTGGGCGATATCACAGAGTCCCGCTGCCTTATAATCATTGCCCTTTAAAAGGCTTTTGACATATCATCTTTAAAGATCTGTAATTTAGTGTGAGGAGTGGCATTTGGTGATTTATTAGATATACGTTGCCAAATGTTATTATGCCATGTGTTTCCTAGCATAAAAGCATATCTTCTTCTTTAACCTTAAGACCTTTAAAACATGCTGGTGACGTTAATGACATTATACAGTAGACTGGTTCTTAAAAACTTGTGAGAGTTTGATATTTTATGGGGTGGTCTGTCACACGGGCAATCGAGCGCCGACCAGCGAGTTGTGTTATCGTGGGGATAAATTGACATTTAAGCTGTTCTCCTCCTCGTTTCACACATCTGGAAAGGATTACACACCCCTACACGCACATGAATCACTTCAATTTAAGGGCTCTTTCTTTGCTTGTGCAATTTATTTTGGCGCTAATTACACTTTTTTTTTTCCAGTTGTAATTATAATATAGTGTTGGCCAAATGCTCAAATTTTTCAGTTGTCCTGTGTCATCAAGATGGATTTTCGAGGCTTTCTAATTGACAGGAAGTATTTCTGATGATAAAATACTGTCAAGTGCGGTTAAAATATTTCTCTGTAAAATGAGTTGAGTAGAAAGGTTAGTGGATGATGCTTAGAGGATTTCTGTGCTGATCTCTCTCTCCTCATATCTTGTGTCAATCTGTCGAGATTCAGGTTGCTCATAAGCCCTTGAGAGGCCGACCTGATCCAGTCCCGCTCTACGAGCGCATAAAACGCTTTATGTACGTACGATCGTCTGACATCCTGACACTAATGTCGTCCTCGCCGCTCTAATCGGAAAGCATGCTTCTTATGCGCGAGGCGGAAGCACCAATTTTAGGGAAACATTGATGTCATTTCAGAAAAGTATTACATTCTTGTAATAAAGTGGAGTGAATACAGTTTAAAATATTGTAACAAATGGTGAAAAGACGCACATTGGAAAGCGTCACACTTAGTTGTGATTTTGATTTGTGAGGATTATTCTGATTTCAAAATGTGATCGAATTGTCGTTTGACTACGATAACAATCTGCCTGGTTTGTATGTTAGTCACAGGCAAACGCACTACAATATGCCGTTTGTTTTCATCTGGTAAAGGAAGCGTTACGTTGTGGAAATGTTTGGAATTGTCAGTTGTCCGTCCTTGTTCTTCTTCTTTGTTGTCCCGTGACAGTTGGCAAATGAGCCTATTGGCTCCTTACTACCACGGCAAGGGAACCAATCTGAATGTATTGATTTGTTTAAATAAGGACAATATGCCATACTTGTGAAGAGACGAAATTCATTCAATGATTTGACTTTTGGACCTCATCACCTGTACTGAATGTTGTGTTGATCAAAGTCAGTAGTTAAGAAATTAAATCAAATCAAACATTTATGTGGGGGCGGAATCACTACTGGATTATTTTGTCAAATCATTAAAGGAATAGTTCAGATTATTTGACATGAATCTCTATTTCTCCCTCACCTCCAGTGTGTGCGATCAGTACTGACTTACCCCTGACAGCGTTCTGTGACACGAGTTCTGGTCCGGTGTTCGACGAGAAGAAAATAGTCCAGCAAGTTGGCTGGGGTCACCTAAATAAAGCGTTTTTCTTCTAAAAACAGTTTGTGTTCAAAAGAGTGATACATTTGCATCACAAAACTTCCTCCTGAAAAAAAGTCAGACTGCATTACCGCCAGGCACTACTTTTCTGTTCGTTCGTATCACTGCGCGGCGCCCTGTAGACAGTTGATAGACGCGCAGCAGACAGCTGATAGTCGCGCCTTCCGCCTTCGAAAAGACAGACAACTTGTAGATTAGTGCGCGTCTGTCAGCTGTATGTATCCTCTCGATCAACACCGGACCTGATCGCGCATACTGGAGGTGAGGATGAAATAGAGATTCACGTAAAAAAAAATCCAAACTATCCCTTTAAGCAAATGGTAAAAAAAAAAAAAAAAAAAAGTTAATTGGTTGCCTTTTTTTTTTTTTTTTTTTTTTTGTAATTGTGTAGCATTCCTTAGTTAATGCAAGTGTCTTTGAGGACAGTGATTTCCAAAGAAACAAGAGAGGGAATTGGGCATTATGACATAATTGATACAATAGCCATAAAAAAAAAAGGCAACCATATAAATTCAGTGTCAAAATTAATTAATGAATTGACAAATAATTATCATGTTATTCAACAACTATTTTCGTAATTGAGTAATCGTTTGGTGCCATTTTTTTTATTTAAAGTTGTCCAAATCGTCTGATTTCAGCATATTAATAGTAATTGGTCACTGATTTCAGTCGTCCTTCATGAAAGAAGAAAGATTATCTTCTATGTTTAATCCAAATAAGACATTTGCAAACATCTGCTTTTACTTTGGAAAACAATAACTGAACCGGTAACATAGTACAACCCCGAAAACCCCCACCCCCTTTTTTTTAAATCACTATATACAAATACAAAGTATGAAATAACAACCAATCACTGGTTAATAAACGGTCATCAGGGAAAAAATATTGTTGTTTTTAAATACACTTTAATACAAAATTAAAATGAATCTGATTAGTCGAGTAATTAATGGAATAATTGAAATATTAACCGATTCTAAAAATATTCGATAGTGACAGCACTAATATCTTGTCGTTATTATTGATGAAGTGAATTGTCATAAGTTAACCAATCAACAACAATAACTCATCAGAGAGAGGATCTCTTATCTCCATGTCTCATCTAAAAGCAACCACATGGTGGAACCAAAAGTTAGCACTAGCGGCAACAGTCTTGGGTCTCACTCTCAGGATCGTCAACCTTGTGAAAGGCGAAAGGGGGCCAACATCGCGCCACCGGATGGACAGGTGTTTGAAAATGGCTGGACGCTGCTGCTGACCACAAACATCCTGACTTCCAAACGCCCTCCCCGGCCGGATCTTCGCTTGTAAACGTCCGTCTGTCTTTGTTAGCTGGACAGTGCAAAGATGTCAGGGCTTATTTGTCATTTTGTGTACATAGTGGCTGCGCTTCCTGTGCAAATCTCTGCCCAGGTCTTGTTTTCCATTTTCTCTTGTGAGACTTGAGCTTGCCACGTGTACAGTCGTTCTGCATTGTTTTCCTCCAAAAGCAAATCCGGGTGTGGAAAGCGTCATGTTTGTAAATACTCTACATTTGATGACATTTGATTTTCCCATAGCAGTTTGTGTGTGGGGGGGGCCTATAGCTAGGCTGAAGGAAATGTATTCTCCTTACCTGTCGGCTTTGCTTCGAGTTGTATCGTGCTGTGCTGTTTCTTCAAATTGGATGTGGAGTAGTACAACGTTTGCAACACACTGACAGGGTTTTGTAATCTTTACTGGACAAAAATGCAAAGTAATGGTTGTATTTCCAATGTCTGCTTCTTCCATTGTTTACGTCGTGAAGAGGTAGAAAGTGTCTATCGTTTTGGCCATACTCATGGCGCTCGCCGCTCACACGTGTTGGTACACGTGACCCGGCGCCTCGTCATCCGCTGAGAAAACGCGACATGCGATGTGACGTCACTCCCAAATGCAAGAGAAACATTTTCTCCTGGAAATTATCTTCGAAAAGGACAACAAAATTCTGCATTCTGCATACATTACGAGGTCATAAAAAAATAGTAACGTATCGCCACTTAGAAAAGTAACTTTAATCAGATTACTGGTTTGGAAAAATGAACGCGTCAGATTAAAATAACGCGTTACAGTGATACTTCTACTTACGAACGTCCCTTCATACGAAATTTTCAAGTTACGAAACTCCTCAACAGGAAAATATTGCCTCTTGCTACGAATGAAATTTCAGGATACGAAAGGTAAAAAGACAGTATTCGGCTGCTACTCGCATCTCCCAGAGTTTCCTGAACGCAACATACTTACAGCTGCTCTGTCATTGGCTATTACCTTAGCATACTGCGTGTAAATAGATGTATCTATGTAGCGTCCTCATCATTCGCCCCTCGGGCCATGAGGTGTTCAGATAGTTTGACGTAAATGTATTCACTAACGGTCAACGCATTTGTGCAAAAATTCAAACAATTGGTGATTGATGAAGGCGACGTTGCACAGTAAGTTTTTAATTGCGATGAGACGGGCCTTTTTTGGAAAAAGATGCCTCGCCGTACCTGAAGTTTTGGGATTTGTTGAAAAGAATCAGCCAGAAAAAGTGTTCACCAGTCGAAATGATGTTTGCCTTGGACATTTTTTAAGGTTTGTTAAAGGGCAAAAAATTACGAGGACAGCAATTAAAAAGTTAAATGACCATCATTTTTATTCTTTACTCTATTCTTTGTTTTTTACATTATGCACAACTCTCATTTATTGTGCAATAATCTAATTGTAATTTGTTACATGTTTTGATGCATTTTTATGCTTTATAAAACATTTATGTCTGAATTTTGGGAGGCTTGGAACGGATTAGCCATTTTACATGTAAATTGCTGTTCGTTTTACGATGTTTTTCATTATACGACGGCGGGTCTGGAACGGATTAAATTCATAAGTCGAGGTACCACTGCACTTAGTAACGCGTTAGTGACAACACTGCGTATGAGTGTGTGTGTGTGTGTGTGTGTGTGTGTGTGTGTGTGCACGTATTGGCGAATGTGCTTGTTCAAAGAGTGTCATGTTTTGGTTTTGTGGGGGTGGGTTTTTGTTGTCTTTTGGTGTTTTTGGTCGTTTGTCATGTGTTTCTTGTTTCTTTCCTTGTCCCGTTATGTCAAACCACGTCCACCTGAGTGTGTCTTCCCTTCCCAGTGTATCCACCAATCAGCTTCCCTTGCCACTTGTGTCTTGCCCAGCTGTGTCTAGTCATTGTCATTAGCGTGTGTGTATTTAGTCACCTGTTTTTCGTTCGGTTCTTGTGGAGTCATTGTGCTTGTAGTATCTGTTGTGCCTGTTCATGTTCATGTCCCTGTTTTCCTTGCCATGCCTTGTTTTTGGTTTTTGATCTTGTTAATTTTTTCATAGTACCTTGTTTATAGTTTTTGTTAATTAAATCCCCTTTTTTTACCTGCATCCCTGCCTTGCCCTGTTTTTTGTTGCCCCCTGCATTTGGGTCCTGCCTCCAACACCCCCACTCCCGTGACAAAGAGAAGATTTGACAATAGGTGTTTTACTAAAATAGCAGTACACCTCATGAGTTACAGTGCATTTCCCGTGATTACCAATTTATTCCTTCACTGCGGGCAAAATGGCGGACGAGGAGCCAAAATGGCGGACCGGGCGCAACCACCTTTGGTCGATTGCGCCTTAAGTCGAGGACTCCCTTTCAACGTACTTTTTCGGAACAAAAGCTCTGTCTCATGTTTTGTTGAACACTTATGTTGGTCAGGTGGTGGTCACTTGAAAAGCGAAGTATATTTTTATGTTCTACTGGAGTAGCATTGCTCACGCCCATCTTTTGTCTGATGTGGCCATCATGAACAGTTGATCTCATCTTGGGGCACGTTGTCTTGTCTGTATCAAAGCAGCTTTATATTTTAGTCACGGTGAAGTTGTTTGGTTTTGTAGAACAGTTAGCAGAGTGAGGCCGGAGAGTCCGCGTGCACGTTCAAGTGTTGCATCTAAACAGCTGCGTGTGCAGCTGCAACACATTTGCATAATACCCATACGACATTTTTTGTTGACACATTTACGTCTTGGTTGAGATTCCCCCCCCCCTCACATATGCAACATGGAAGCGTCTTGTGTTGTGAGACTTTCTTGTCATGAACGCATTTTACATTTTACCTCTGGCCTTCGCACATACACACATATATGTACACACGTATATGCACACAAACATGCACACGCATGTCATCTACCACAATCTGACATATGACTCTGCCTATAACATCAGTGGCTGTCTGTCTTCCAACTCAAAATGACTAAATGTAGTGAGTCGATGATAGTGGAGTGAGTCCATATAGATGACGATTATGACAGAATGTTTGTCATCAAAACTTGCTTTTTCTCTCAATTTTTAAAATGAATCTTTAACTATTTCATCACCTTTTCCAAGTATAAACTTGTCAATGACATTTTTTCCAACGGGGCTAGATGGGAGAGAATCCGATTATGCGCCATTGTAAATGTCAAACACTAGTAGATGACATCATTTCCCCATTTTATCAAAAATAAACACCGTTTGAGAGTCCATGGGAGTAATGGCTGCATTTTGGGCAACCTACATTTTTCTACTGTCGATTAGACACGAACGGGACAAGGCAGAAAGGAGAGAGAGTTTATGCTGTCATTTGGCAGATTCGGTTTACACATAATTATTGAACATAATATCGTGTGGGTTTTGAACATTTTGAAATTTTCTAAAATGGCTGGCAGTAAACAAGTTAATTTATGTAATATTAGTAGTATACAAATTTCACTTAACTCCTGGAGGAGAAAATTGTTTTATTTAGGGGTGTCAGGTGATTACATTTTGTAATCATAATTAATCGCATGACTTCAATAGTTAACTCATGATTAATGGAAAATTTTATGTCTGTTCTAAATGTACAATAAAACATTTTATTTTAATATATATTAGGGGTGTGAATAGTACCTGACAATTCAATTTGTATCATGATTAATCCCGACACAAATTTCTAAGTTGATTGTTGCAAAAATTTTTTTACTCAAATTTAGAATATACTAACCAGTAAACTTGTACATGTACACTGTAATATTTGTATGAAAATATATTATTTTTTCATCTGAAACTTCAGTCTTATAACTATGAGGCCACTGTATTTTACAAACAGGTTACAAACATCTGTTTCATGTTTGAACAACTTTGAAATAAAATATTAAGGCTTAATGTTCCATTAATTAATACAGTCTTCCCTCGCTATAACGCGGTTCACTTTTTGGTGGTCTCGCTGTATCGCGGATTTTTTTTTAAGTGCAATTTTGCATATTTTTTTACAGTAATATACCCATTTTATAAAATTTATGAAGGTTTGAACATTGTCAATGTTTGAACAAGAGAGAAATGTGAGAACATGTAAATGCCTCAATGAGAAAAGTGTCTAAATTGTGCGGTCGGGGATTTTAGAGCCTTAAAACCTTTATAAGAGTTGTAAAACATAAAGCTAACGACTTCGCGGATTTCATTTATTGCGGGTATTTTTTGGAACCTAACCCCAGCGGAAAACGAGGGAACACTGTATAACATTTTTCTATGATTAAGGTGTGAACCCTAACCCCTAAGTAAGACGTTTTGTTTAATATTTTTCCATCAAAGACGGATGTTTAAAAATTGATTCGGCCGCCTATTGAATCAATTCGAGAATTGTGCGATGTAATATCTCGATATATTGCCAAATCGATTTTTAAACACCCCTAATATATATCATTTGATAGTTTTCATTCTCCTGTTAACATGAAAGAGGAAAAAAATGCTAAAATAATACAAATATGGCTGCTTTTTTTAGTCATTGATAAAAATTCATAATAATTCATAAAATTGAGTGAAAATTAAAAAGTAAAAAATAAATGTGTACTGTAAAAAAACGAGTATTGATTTGTGATTATGCCATTTTCTGCCACTAGATGGCATCATTGCATTTGTAAGACGTTGGTAACACAATGTTTTGTTTTTATTTTACTTATCTTACTTTTTATCTTTACTTAGATGAGCGATTCCTGTTTCATGTACAGCGCTTTGTATACAGCAATGCTTGTTTTAAAGTGCTTTATAAATAAAGTTGAGTTGAGCTCATTGCATTTTTCTCTTCAAGTTAAGAGCTATCTAACCTTTAACATGAAGTAACTTGTGAAATTGTGCACATTTTTCAAATTGTAAAATATACAACTTGACCCCAGTCTCCACAAATTTATGCATTATTATTACATTTATTACTGCAAAATTTTGACGCGGATGTGTCGGCTGCGTTGCGACTGGAATTCCACCAGTACAGGCTTTCCAAGCTCATTAATCATGCGTTAAAAACTTGAATGCCATTAGAAGATCTTGAAATGAACTCAAATTTAACGCACTTAATTTGACAGCCTTCGTTTTATTATTTTCTGGCTGTCTGCGCTCATGATAGAGCTGATGATAGAGTTGAATGTCTATGCTTGTTGTGGGTGTTTCAGCAATCAAGCATAGTTGCGAATCAGACAATCACCACAAAGCAGAAAATGAAGAGATGTATTTTTAAAACTGTCAAATTATAAAACGTTCTCTCTTGAGTGTGCTTTTTTTTCCAAAGCTGGAGCAGCAAGGATGCGTTTCATCACGCGATACCGTATTTGTACGGTTTCTTTTCCGAGGCAACGCCCGTATCGCTGCAAGTTCACAACATGCAGTCCAATTGTCACACGGAATGACAACCTTCCCTACAGGCAAAGTGTACTTAGTTTGCATCATATGTGTTCAGCAGGAAATGTGAGAATCAAGGTTTAAAAAAATAAAATAAAATTTAAAAAAAAGTGTGGTTCATTGTCTAATATAGCATTATCCCGGCAAGGAAAAGCTTTTTTTTTTTTTTTTTTGAAACTCTACAACAGGGGTTTCAAACTCATGTTAGCTCCGCCGCATGGAGGAAAATATATTATCAAGTGGGCAGCATCGGTAAAATAACGGTATATAACGGAAAAACACTTACCGTTATTTATACGCAGATTTTTGGACCAGGCCAAAATTACAGAGGTCAACTGTAATCATGTTGTTCCGTAAAAGAACACAAATGCAAATGGAACGCGGCAACACTTTGCCGGTATACATTCCGAACGTGTTAAATTGACCTGTTTGGCATGTATATTGTTCCCAGAATGCATTGCGTGGCACAGTTAATGACGTTATAATGATGCTAATCCTTGTCATCTATTTGTTCCCAGTAATTGAATTTGTGTCTTATTTAACATGTTTGTCAGTCTATGATTAAAAATAATAATAATAATAATTAAACAAACCGTATATGACGACATCCAGGACGATTCCCCATACAAGTTTCATTGCTCATCTGAGGACTGCTTGTGAAATTACAAATTATATATGTTTTGATTGTGGCCGGCTGATTAATTTGTCCGACATTACAATTTTCTTTTTTTTTAACTTTACAAAATCATTAAACCCCTTTGCGGGCCTGATCCGGTCCGCGGGCCGTATGTTTGACAACCCTGCTCTACAAGGTCTTTTTTTTTTTTTTTTTTTTTTTTTGTACAAGCCTCCAATGCATTCACATCCTTCCTACCATGAGATCTTGAACATGCTTTGAAAATGTTCCAGTCCTGTCGTCACATTTCTCATCTCTGTTTATCACAATGTAAAAAGGAAGGCCAGAACTATTTTTTCCCATGAATATGACAATAACCTTACATGTAGTGTTAATTTTATACACCATTTTTAAATTTAGTCTCAGTTTTAACCCAGTTTGAAGCAAACTTTTTCCATAGTTTTGTCAATATAATCTCGTTTTTCTTTAGTCCATTTTTAGTCGACTATAAATCGAGCATTTTAGTCTTTATTTGAGTCCAAGAAAACTTAATTCCAGTCATCCAATTTTAGTCAACAAAAACTGTCAACATTTTAGTCTAGTTTTAGTCAGGACAATCATTTAATTCCATCCATCCATCTTATACCGCTTATCTGAGGTCGGGTCACAGGGGCAGCAGCTTTAGGAGGGAAGCCCAGACTTCACTCTCCCCAGCCACTTCAACCAGCTCCACCGGCAGGATCCCAAGGCGTTCCCAGGCCAGCTGAGAGACATAGTCTCTCCAGCGTGTCCTGGGTCGTCCCTGGGCCTCCCGCCAGTGGGACATGTCCGGAACACGTCTACAGGGAGGCGTCCAGGAGGCATCCGAACCAGATGCCCGAGCCACCTCAGCTAGTTCCTCTCAACGCAGAGGAGCAGCGGCTCAACTCTGAGTCCCTCTCGGATAACCAAGCTTCTCACTAGTGTTGTTCCGATACCGATACTGGTATCGGCAGAGGCGCCAATACAGCATTAAAACAGTGGTATCTACTTTTTCGGACACTTTTTGATGAACGTCTGCCATATTTTTTCCGCCGCACCTGCCTTCATTTTGTTTCTTATTGCATGAAAACATTTTTTGTGTGGTGAGTAACGTGTTTGTTTGACCACGACTGTGTATCACATTCGGGCTGGATCACTTCAACCGTATGAGGCAGCCATGTGGAGATGAAAGTGATTAACGCTCGACTGTTTTTACCCGTTTGAGGGAGAAACGGCTCTTTGTGATTTTTTTGCGTCTGATGTTTGTTTTTGCTTTTCTGTCAGCACATCATAAGGATATATATATATATATATATATATATATATATATATATATATATATATATATATATATATATATATATGTATATGTATATATATGTATATATATGTATGTATGTATATATATATATATATATATATATATATATACATATATATTTAATAAATACTATATATGTATATATATATATATATATATATATATATATATACATATATATATACATATATAGTATTTATTATATATATATATATATATATATATATATATATATATATATATATATATATATATATATGTATGTATATATGTATGTATATATATATATATATATATATATATATATATATATATATATATATATATGTATGTATGTATGTATGTATGTATGTATGTATGTATGTATGTATGTATGTATGTATGTATGTATGTATGTATGTATGTATGTATGTATGTATGTATGTATGTATGTATGTATGTATATATATATATATATATGTATATATGTATGTATGTATGTATGTATGTATGTATGTATGTATGTATGTATGTATGTATGTATGTATGTATGTATGTATGTATGTATGTATGTATGTATATATATATATATATATATATATATATATATATATATATATATATATATATATATATATATATATATATATATATATATATATATATATATATATATATATATATATATATATATATACACTCCTGATCAAAATCTTAAGACCAGTTAAAAAATTGCAAGAATTTGCATTTTGCACTGTTGTATCTTAAGAAGGTTCTAAGTAGAGTTTCAGAATGCAAAAAGAAGAAATGGGAACAAGAGACCAAATGTTTTGAACAGGCAATTAATTGAAAAGAACAATTTAACTGAAATAGGCTGTTCATCAGCTGATCAAAAGTTTAAGACCATAGCTCAAAAAAAGCCCTAAAACAGAAATTAAAGTCTCGAAAACAGACTCAGTAATGAGTAACTCCACCATTATTGTTGATCACTTCAAAAATTTGTGTTGGCGTGCTTGATGCGAGTGTTTCCAAAAGGCTTGTAGGAATGTTGCTCCAAGTGGTGAAGATGGCTTCACGAAGGGCATCCACTGTCTGGAACTGATGTCCATTTTTGTAAACTTCCCTTGCCATCCATCCCCAAATGTTCTCAATTGGATTTAGATCAGGGGAACATGCAGGATGATCCAAAAGAGTGATGTTATTCTCCTGAAAAAAATCCTTTGTCAGACGGGCATTGCGAATTGCAGCATTGTCCTGCTGAAAAACCCAGTCATCACCACACAGACGAGGGCCCTCAGTCATGAGGGATGCCCGCTGCAACATCTCCACGTAGCCAGCTGCTGTTTGATGCCCCTGCACAACCTGGAGCTCCATTGTTCCATTGAAGGAAAAAGCATCCCAGATCATGATGGCGCCCCCTCTGCTGTGCCTTGTTGAAAAAATTTCAGGTGGCATCTCCTTGTCATGCCAGTAGCGTTGGAATGCATCAAGACCATCAAGGTTAATTATTTTCTCATCAGAGAATAAAACTTTCTTCCAACTTTGAACGTCCCATGTTTGGTGCTCCCTTGCAAAGGCCAAACGGGCAATTTTGTGGCGTTGCAGGAGACGTGGCCTTTGAAGACGTTTTTTGTTTTTGAAGCCGTTCCTTTGCAGATGCCATCTGATGGTTATTGGGCTGCAGTCAGCACCAGTAATGGCTTTAATTTGGGATGAGCATCGCCCCGTGTCTTGATGAACAGCCATTCGGATCCTCCGGCTCAGTGCCGGTAAGATTTTTTTGGGTCTACCACTTGATTTTTTTTATCCATAAACCTCAGGATCTTTTAAGAAATGCAAAACGACTGTCTTACTGCGTCCAACCTCAGCAGCGATGGCACGTTGTGAGAGGCCTTGTCTATGCAGCTCAACAATCCTGCCACTTTCGAAGGCAGTGAGTTTTTTTGCTTTTCCCATCAAAAGGTCTTGACAGTGTGATTACTTGACAGAAAATGACATGGAATCCAAATTTTTGCACAGATTTGGGCTTTTAAAGGATGTGGTCTTAAACTTTTGATCAGCTGATGAACAGCCTATTTCAGTGAAATTGTTCTTTTCAATAAATTGCCTGCTCAAAACATTTGGTCTCTTGTTCCCATTTGTTCTTTTTGCATTCTGAATCTCTACTTAGAACCTTCTTAAGATACAACAGTGCAAAATGCAAATTCTTGCAATTTTTTAACTGGTCTTAAGATTTTGATCAGGAGTGTATATATATATATATATATATATATATGTATGTATGTATAATATATCTCCATCCATCCATTTTCTTGACCACTTATTCCTCACAAGGGTCGCAGGGGGTGCTGGAGCCTATCTCAGCTGGCTCTGGGCAGTATGCGGGGTACACCCTGAACTGGTTGCCAGCCAATCGCAGGGCACACAGAGACGAACAACCATCCACACTCACACGCACACCTAGGGACAATTCGGAGCGCCCAATTAACCTGCCATGCATGTCTTTGGAATGTGGGAGGAGACCGGAGTACCCGGAGAAGACCCACGCGGGCACGGGGAGAACATGCAAACTCCACCCAGGAAGGCCGGAGCCTGGACTCGAACCCGAGTCCTCAGAACTGGGAGGCATACGTGCTAACCAGTCATCTACTGTGCCGCCATATATATATATATATATATATATATATATATATATATATATATATATATATATATATATATATAGTTAAATAAAGGTTAAGTATGTACATATATATATATATATGTATGTATGTATATATATACGAAACATGTCGACCTCTTTTTGTCTCTGATGTGGCTTTTTTTCCTCTCTCTATCGTTCGGCCTGCTCAAATCATAACACGGAGCGGAGGGGGGTGCGTTCGGCACGGGTTCTTCTGGTGAGGTTATATTTAGAAATGAACAGATGCAGTGCACTGGAGCGAAGCATGCCGCCTCTGCTCTTCTTGCACACGTGCATGTGTGTCTTTGTCTGTGACTCTTTCGTCATCCCAGTTTTCCCATTATGCGCATTCGGATTTTGACTCAGACGCTCAGCGGTGAGGAAATGGGTCAGAAGTGGCCAATAGACATATAGTCTTACGAGACAAATGTTGGCGCCATCAATCGTTCTCTGAACATTTCGCACAAAGTACCACTTCAAAAAAAATATTTAGCTCTCCAGGTAGCACCAATCGGGCCTAAGATTTCATTCAAAACGAGTCCTAAAAAGTACATTGGAAACCCTGTGAAATTAGGGCTATAGTTATATAACATTAATCCTGAGCTTAAATGTCGAAAAATAAATATATGTACTTAATAATTCAATTAAAATGTATTGCATATAACAGTTTTACCTAAATAAAAGTTTAATAGCAGTTAATGAAAATTAAGCGCAAATGTTTTGTACTAAAAAGCTAAATAAAAGGCAGTGATCGTTTCATGTAGAGATAGACCCATATGTTTTTTTTTTCCAGGTCCAATTGGCAATTAGTAGTCATGCTAACCGATAACTGAGTCAAGGTAACCGATATCCATCCATCCATCTTCTTCCGCTTATCCAAGGTCGGGTCGCGGGGGCAGCAGCTTTAGGAGGGAAACCCAGACCTCCCCATCCCCAGCCACTTCAACCAGCTCCTCCAGCGAGATCCCAAGGCATTCCCAAGCCAGCCGAGAGACATAGTCTCTACAGCGTGTCCTGGGTCTTCCCCGGCCTCCCGCCGGTGGGACATGCCCGGAACACCTCCCCAGGGAGGCGTCCAGGAGGCATCCGAACAAGATGCCCGAGCCACCTCAGCTGGCTCCTCTCAACTCGGAGGAGCAGCGGCTCGACTGACCGAGCTTCTCACCCTATCTCTAAGGGAGAGCCCGGACACCCTGTGGAGAAAACTCATTTTGGCCGCTTGTATCCGGGATCTCGTTATCCCTTTTAATCAAAATGAATTTTGATTAAAAGGGATAATATTGGCATAAAAAAAAACAAAAAACAAACTCCAGCTCTTATTATTATTAGTTTTTAAATTAGATGTTTATTGAACAACGTTTAGGGTTTGGGTTTGTAAAATATTGGCGTTTAAAAAATAAATAAATAAATACATCTTCATCAATAGACATCTTTGTTTTGCAAATCTTAACAAAAAGTTGAGGAATATTCCAGGGGCATGTCGTCAAAAGTTCAATAAAGACTTAAGCAAATAGCTCCATATTGTTTGCTACAGTAAATAAAGTTTTTGAAATTTCAGCATATATGAAGTATTAAAATTTGACTTTTAATTTCAAACAAAGACAGAAGGTGCAGAGTTCACAGGTCAGAAGCATCGATGTAAATTAAAATAATTAGTTCCCTGATTTTTGTTTTTCCTTATCATTCTTCAAAATGGCCAATGTCGATATTCGTCAAAATGGTGAATATCGGCGCCGATAATCGGTCGAGCCCTAGTTTGGTGTCCCACTCGAGAGCCTACGTAGCAAACTTTGAATCCACATTGTCAACTACAAATACAGTGGAGCCTTCAGATATGACTTTAACTCATTCACTCCATCATTTTCACTGAAGCAATCCTGTTTGGTCCCAGCTGTTTCACTGGATTTGGCCTGATTTTGCAAGGCCCACAGAATATTGTGTTCTATTGCTATAAAAACATGGAACCTACCAAAAGAAAGATTAGAGTCTCTGCTTCCATCAGGAAAAAAAATTCTATATGTTTCCATTTTGCAGCAATTAGCATTAGAATATAGCCAAGTTTAATCATTATTCACAAATCTTTTTAGAACTGTGTGGAAATCAGCTTGTTTTAACATGGCCCTGGTTGATCTCTTATACCCTGCTGCCACCTGCTGGCCATTTTTGTAATAATTACCATTGCTTCAACCGTTCTCTGCAGTAGAGAGGCTGCATCAAAGCCTTCTGTTCAAGTATAAAAAAAAATAAAAAAAAATGTATAAATATGTCTTTGGGAGACTTAAAACAATTAGAATAGAACGTAGTTATACGTTTTTGGGAGCACGAGTTAATTTACTCTGTGGTCACGCGCTTAACTCAAAACACATATATCTCAAGGCACCACTGGCTGTCCCAGTTGGTAGTTATAACTAGAGATAGACCGATATGCTTTTTTCAGGGCCGATACCGATTCCGATTATCGGTAGTCAAGGAGGCAGATAACCGATATTTGAAGCCGATATTCATTTGCAGTAAAAGTTAAAATGTTGGCACCAAATTTTTGAATAATGCAAACCCTAACCGTTCTTTACAATGGATTCTGACACTACACTTTTCATTTTACATCCTTCTATCTGCAATAAGACGTTGGTGGCGGGGGGAGTTAAATGTGGGGGCCAATGTGACATTACCTTTTATAGCATTTGGGATACTTGTAGTTTTATTCTATAAATGTTATATTTTTATATTTTGAAGTAATAGGAGGAACCCTGTCATTCAAAATGTGCATCAGCTGTGGCATTACTTATTACTACAGCAAAAAAAAAATGCAAAAAATTCCATGAGAAAAACTATTCATCCCTGAACACCATACAGTTCTTGTAGACCTTATTATAATTATTGTTATTGTTACCATATAGACAGTTTTGATAAGCTGAGGATCTTAAATCGAGAACAGCAATATCATGCTACTCCTCTCTACAAGAGAACTGTCAAAAGACACTTCATCATGTAGTTTACTGCCACTTAGGATGCACCAATCAACGCAGAAAAAGGTCGAGTAAAATAACTTGGTTATAATAATAGTAAGAATAACTTGGTTAAACAGACATTGTTGCGGTGGACCGCTGCCACTTTCTGCTGTTTAATGTGTTTTACACTTATAGACACGTGTGTGTATATGGGCACACTATTCTCTCACTACTGTACTGTACTGTATCACTTAATGGCACAGATGTACTTGTCTAAATAATAACTAGGCTGCAACATTGCTAATTCACATTAACAAGCACTATCTTAGCTGTCCACATGAATAGTTACTAACACACGAGAAAGTTATACAACACACCAAACATGAGCTCATTATTCAAAGTATGATGCACGTAACGAAATTACATCACTGAACATTAATTGCAGCCGACTACGGCCGTAGATGTTACATATTAGTGGCATCGATTGAGAGGATAATGTCCCAAATGACGGCAGACATGACGTGAAAAGAGAGACAAAACGAGCAAATAAGCACACTATACTTTAGTGCACTTCTCTACTAATGCCAAACATACGGAAGAGAACACGTTCGTGTAGTTAAACGGTGTTTGAGACACTTAATTAGTTACGGAGCGGACTTTAACGAGGTGCACAACGAGCTGTCAATCAAATCGACGTCGAAGCTTAAGGCACACAATGGCAAACCAGTGCGACAAATAAACACAATATAAAGTAACTAAACGCTATTTAGTGTCACTGTGGCATCTCACTGCATAATAACCGCTATGCAACAAGTAGTGGACGTGACCCAGAATGCAATGTGTGCGTCACGAGAGGTAAATATAATGACATTACTCTACTCTTAACATGGAACTAGACAATATAATAATGACAACTGTTAATATTTGGAACCTTTCTAACAAACATTATTTACTTAATTAAGTGAAAATGTGTGTGATTCCCTCCCCGAGTAGTTCAAGTAGCGAATTAGCTACTGGGTGTTAGCCTACATGCTAAGCTGAACACACCACTGTTAGCTAGCGGGGATTGAATGCAAGGCAATGCAGCTCCATTCATATAGTGCATTTAATACACCACATAATTCAATATGTTTAGCTTATCATGGTGAAACGATCGGCGGAGTCTCTTCTCTTTTAACTTACCTTCGAAGCATGTGTGTCTCGCGTTGTGTCCGTGGGCGCGTGTGTGACCGGCTACTGTGATACACGGCATACACTACTGATTGGTTCTGGCTTTTGCACGGCTAACCAATCAAATGCTGCTATGGGCGTTACATTGCTGGAGTTGGACTCCATAACAGACAGAGACGCTCTGGGCTGCATTCGAAGCGAAAAGACGGAGTTTTAAATGGATCGCTCATATCGGCCGTCAGATTAATAAAACAGACAGATACCGATATGTACCAATATGTCAAATATCGGCCCCGATTATCGGCCCGACCGATTATCGGTCTATCTCTAGTTATAACTGGTATAGTTGGAAGTTTGGTGTTTATATTCATCATTGAAAAGTTGAACATTTGTCTTTTTTTTTTTTTTTTTTTGCATCCCAAAATCTCTTAGGTGAAATTTTACAGGAGACCTGCACCAGATGTCAATATTTGACTTTCTGCTTTCTTGCATTTTGTTCTTTACTTTGCTTTTACTGTCAACGATGAATGCATGTTATGTAAATAGGAAATATGCAACATGACTAATGATGCCGATGTGGTTAGAAGTGGCTTTTTTTGGCACGAACATGCCAGATTTTTAAAACGATGTCCTTGGGTTGTTGTGAAACTAATTAGAGCTTAGTTGTCGTAATATCACGGCAATATTGAGTCACATCTGCGAATGTGAAAGTCGGCATGTGGACTGAGCAGAGAGAAGACGTTTTCGTGTCTCATTTGGGACTTTTTTCTCCACGATGCTGCAAGCACTTTGGATGGATGAGAAGCAGTTGAAAGCAGTCTGGGTGGGTGTGGTTGGTTATAATTAGAGAAGGAGAGAGGAGCCGGCTTGAAACGCTCTCTGTGATTGTTGTTTTTTTTTCCTCTCTCCACTCCCTCGTCACTCGGCCATCCCACCAAAAGCAGAATTAACAATTTCTTAATATTTTGCATATTGTTTGGCTGTGACATGTGAAGAAGGAGCAGACAAACGGTCCATGTTGGATGACCACATGATTTCTCTCTGAGCCAGGCAAATGTGTGAGAGTAACATCTGCTGGTAGCAGCTAACATTATGGAATGTGAGCAATTGAGTATGTTGAGCCCTTCCAGACAGGCCCGTCCCGGTCCTTTTGGATCATATTGAGTTAAACGCTTTGCTTTAGTAACTGGAGACTGGCAGGATGTCCTGAGACCGACAGGAAGCTCCCGAAACAATTGAATTTTCTGTTTAAGCAGCCTGCATTTCCACTTCCTGGTCTCACTCAGCTGACGGGAAATACGGCGATATTTATCCATGAGAGGAAATGACGACGCAACCCGACTGGTGTTTAGTTATTGTTTTTGTCCTATTGTTATTATTATTGTGCTTAACCTCAAAACCAGTGTGGAACATGACTGGCCTATTGGATCATCATCAAGTGTCTTTCATATGTGTATGTATGTGTGTGTGTATATATGTGTATATATATATATATATATATATATATATATATATATATATATATATATGTATATGTATATATATATATATGTATATGTATATATATATATATATGTATATGTATATATATATATATATGTATATGTATATATATATATATATATGTATATGTATATATATATGTATATGTATATATATATATATATATATGTATATATATGTATATGTGTATGTATATGTGTATATATATATATATATATATATATATATATATATGTATATATATATATATATATATGTATATGTATATATATATATGTATATATATGTATATGTATATATATATATATATGTATATGTATATATATATATATATGTATATGTATATATATATATATATATGTATATGTATATATATATGTATATGTATATATATATATATATATGTATATATATGTATATGTATA
This sequence comes from Festucalex cinctus, assembly GCF_051991245.1. Taxonomy (NCBI): domain Eukaryota; kingdom Metazoa; phylum Chordata; class Actinopteri; order Syngnathiformes; family Syngnathidae; genus Festucalex; species Festucalex cinctus. Next base: position 24,130,373 of record NC_135412.1, on the reverse strand, counting down.
TATATATATATATATATATATATATATATATATATATATATATATATATATATATATATATATATATATACACACCCACGCATACATACATACAATTTCAACTCTTACACCCCACAATTACAAAACTGGCATAATTGTAAACAAAAATACATTAATACTAATTTTGAGTTGTTTAAATGTATATTTTTGCACTTTTTTTTTTTTTTTTTTTTTTAAACAACAAATTAATCAATCTTGTTTGGTCCAAAAGAAACTTGCATAATTATAGTGTTGCAAAGAAATTGGTCTTATTTTTTTTATATTTATAAATTTTCTTGTTCTGCAGCAAAAAAAACCTAATGATTGTCCTAATCGTGATTTCAATTATTAGAAAATTAATTGTGATTAACGTTTTCTTGACAATTGAGCAGCCCTAGTGATATATATATATATAAGTATATATATATATATATATATATATAAGTATATATATATATAAAAGTATATATGTATTTATGCAACATACATAACAAGAAAATGTATAAATGTAAAAAATATTAAGACAACTTTCTTTGCAACACTATAATTATGCAAGTTTCTTTTGGGCAAAACAAGTGATTAATTTTTAATTTAAAAAAAAAAGTGTAAATATATACATTTAAACAACTCAAAATTAGTATTAGTTAATAATCTTGTATTTTTGTTTACAATTATGCCAGTTTTGTAATTATGGAAGAGTTGAAATTGTATGTGCGTGTGTGTGCTTATGTGTTGTATCGACTGAAGTTACATTAGAAGTCAATTCAGACTGTCCACTGGGGGGCAGCAGCCCATAATAATAAGCGCACTTGGCGCCTCTCCTTTATGCTGGTTGGCTCTGGGTTGCCGTGGCAACGGCTCTGCAGGAAGCTGACTTTATGAGTGACGAGGCTGGGAGACACAGAGGGCAGTGTTGAGTCGCACGACGGCCGCTGAATGCCAATGAGCAGCTGAGCTTCGCTTCACACAAAACCAGCATGAACTCATCATTGCAACGTTGTTCCTTCAATTTGCCGGATGATCAAACCACATCCCCGTCGCTTGTCGCATCAAACCATCACCAGCCTATTAAGAACCAGCAACGTGATTCATAGGCGCAGAGCAGTGACTTATAGTGACGTACAGGCGCAACGTGCAAATCAGCATCTCGTGAGATATTCGAACGGGCACAAACCATCCCCCTGTCCTAAAAAATGAGACGAGGATGCATAACTAGATTTAAGGTTATGTAATGCTGACTGGAGGCAGGCAGGCATGGAGGATGGTATAATCCACTCTTATTTGGGTTAAACCCATCTCTATCGCTCTCGCGAGGGGACAGCGGCCTCACATCTCTCCGGCTGAGGAGCAACAATTTGTGTCACACAGTCTTTTAACCGCCAGCTCCGTCAACGTCTCGGCAAGTTCCGGCTGCATCTCTCTTGGACTCTCGGTCGTTTCCGATTTGGCCTGATGGGACGTCTTCCATCGTTTATCCAAGCGGGTCGTAGTGTTAATTTTGTCTGCCATTTTTAAATTGAGTCTCAGTTTTAGTCCAATTTCAGTCACACTTGTCAGTTTTTAATCAGTTAGTAAACCTTGTCCCATTTTTATTGAGTCCATTTTTAGTCGACTATAAATCGAGCATTTTAGTTTTTATTTTAGTCCAAGAAAACGTCATTTTATTTGTCTAGTTTTAGACAAGAAAAACTGTTAGTCAACCTGATCCCATTAGTCCATTTTTAGTCAACTATAAGTCTAGCATTTTAGTCCAAGAAAACATAATTTTACTCGTCTAGTTGTAATAAACAAAAACTGTCAACGTTTTAGTCTAGTTTTAGTCAGGACAACCATTTTACCCCTGTATATATATTTTTTTGTCCGCAGATTATATTAAACTTCTTTTAGAAATAAAACGATTTCACATCAAATGTTCTCATCTTTTTTAACTTGACACACGATTACAGTGGCTAATATGGCTCCATGCCATGAGCTAGTAAGTTAGCTAGCATTAGTTAGCAGTCGCATTAGCATTATTTTTGGAACGTTATAGCCGTTGGATTAATGTTAAGTTATAACTAGAATTTACTTTGATTTTTTTTAACCTTTCACTGTGAAGCCACCTCCCGTCCGTCCCATGTGTTTGTGCTGTGTGTTACATATCATTTTTGTTCATGAACTAAAATGTCCATAGATGTTAGTCCAGTCTTTATTAAGTACTGATTTAATCCCAGTTATTGTTTATTAATGAGGGTTTTAGTCTAGTCTGATGTAAATCTAGTCCGGTGAAAAATGTGTGTTGACAAAAATTATTTGTGTTGAGTTTTTGTTGACGAAATTAACACGAGCAGGTCGTCATGAAAATCCTACGAGATCGTCATTCTGAATGGTTACACAAGCAGTTTAACATTTTTTGTTTAGCAGTGACCAGGTGTAAAATATCTATGATTTCAAATTTATAAAAAAAAACTAAAACGAGGAAATCAATTCATTGCCTACATCAGTAAAACATTTGAAATAATTCTTTGTTTCTCTCTAATTTCTTCTAATGTTGGAGCAGTTTTATGAATTTGACCTTGGATTTGCAATTGGATTTAACGTTGATGTTGTGTTTATGAACTCAAAGCTGCATATAATCTATTGTTCATTCTGTAATAAGACATGTTTTGTTTGTTTGTTCTATACCAGAAACATGCCACTTCTACCATAACAACAGTGCAGTTAGTGGCCATATAACAAAATGCAAAAGCGGCAGCACAAATGGAAAAATACGTTGCACAAATGCAAACGTCGCAATAAAAATGCAAATAGCCTCGACGAACACCATGTAGGCAAAGTGGAGCCAATAAGTCCAGTTGGGGGGTCTACACATACACACCTTTGTTTTTGTGAGCTCAAAAAAAAAAAAAAATCAGACCAAGACAAAAACTTTTCCCATAATTAATGTGACCTATAATCTGTACAACTCAATTTGACATCTTTTCAAGAAACGAAATGAAACAACTGAGATAATCACATTCAAGCTCATGTTAAATGGGAGTCAGGTCCGTAAAGTAACATGCCTCTAATTAATCCAATTCAAGTTCAGATGTTCTAGTAGGCCTTTCCTGACATTTTTGTCATCACATCTTCAAAGCACATGGCATGGTGTGTAGAGAGCTTCTCAATCTACAACATCAGAGGCTTCAGGCAGGAGAAGACTACAAAGTCAATCCTTTATTATATTCATAATTCAGTCAAGTGGAGAAAATATAACACAACCAACCGTGTCATGACCAAGAACCGGACCTAACTTCCAAATACGGGTGTACCGGTTTCAAATTTTGTGTGCGATTATAGTCTGAGAAAAAACAACAACAACAAAAAAACATGGTTTTACGGTTATTCCTATAAACATAAAAAAAATAAATAAATCACAGCAGCATTCTTTGTAAATGTAAATTCTTAACAACAATAAATAACTGATTTTTTTAAATTGCTGCCTTTTAAAAACAAATACAACAGATTTGACAAAGACTTAAAATAAAATAGGGCACTATGTATAACAAATGGATGGTATGTACCCTCTTTTATTTTTTCATATTTAAAAAAAAATCATCTTTTTCTTTTGTCTTTCAATTTGTTTCCATTTCAAACATACTTACATGTGAAATGTTCGTCCACGGCCTTTAAACAGGTGATTTATGCAGTTCATCGCTACACATGTAGGCATTTTGCAACCAAATGCCGAGATAACGTTTCTTGGGAGTCCCAAGATGGCGCCCCGCGGCTTCAAACGTCTCTATGGCCTATCCTATCTATAGCAGCGGGCGGTCGATGGAACCAAAGTGCTGTGTTGTGAGCAGAAATAACCAGTGTTGTTGAATGGCTGCGGTCAAATAATCTTGATGTTTAAAAACCACAGTTAATCGTAAAAACACGGTTAATTGCTGCACCTCTACATCCAAACCTGATGAAAAGATGTGAACATAAAAGCTGGATGGTAGGCTGCCAAGAGGCTGAAAACAACATTGAAGGAGTTGAAGGAATTTGTGGAACTGGGGCCTCTGTCAAAAGTGGAGGTACATATCAACACTTCTAAATACTATCGCAGTCAGTGTTAGCACAAAAAACTTCACACCCAATACAGACTGACTGCGGAAAGGATGCGGTGCGTTTCCTGTACGGCTTTGGCACAGCTTCCGCGTGGACTGCAATTCACACCACGTGCGTTGCATGTCCAAAAATCTGCACCCGCCAGACCACAAGTTGACGGGGGTTTACGCTGGAGAGTTGAGTTCACCCAAAAACAACAATAGACACGCTTGCCTGTTGTCACGTCCATATGCTTTTTGGACATTATTTCTGGGACTTCTACCATGGGTAAGTACGTTTTGTGTTTAAATAGGGTTATTTGTCATGTTTAATTTATTCTGATCGATTTTTTTTGTCTTAAATGTCCGACTCATGTCATGCTATGTAGCTAGCTAGCTTCCCTCCCAAAAAAAAAATGAATTCACAAACGTTTTTATTTTGAAATATAGTGGATTTACCTTGATGCGATACTTCCTGTCTGGCTCGTGTCATTTCTTCAACTTCATGAGAATCTGCATGCGGCGTCCAAACAAAATAGAATGCTTGCGGAAACCTTCCGCATCGCCACATCCGTTCCACATCGCACCGCAGCTGGTGTGAATTGACACGTAGACTTGAATGTGTTCTATTCTTGCGGCGTCCATATGGCGGCCGTATGGAAAACGCACCGCGTCCGTTCCGCAGTCGGTGTGAATTGGGCGTCAGGCTTCTGCTAGAAAGTGAAAAAAAATGTCAGAAAATGCCTCGTAGAACATTATTTGGGGTTCATCAGAGGGGCTTTAAATGGTAGCAGATGTTGCTGACTTCCATTTAACATGATTGCTTACTTCTAAACACAGACAGGTGTGCACACCTTTGCAAGCACATGGCCTCTGCTGTTTATTTGTGCATCCCCTCTTGAAAATGGTGTCACCTGTCATATGAACGGGGGGGAGGGTTGTAGAATTTTTAAATCCACTGTACAATACTGCCACTCCTCATTTTGATTGGTTTGTAATCTGTCACGATACACTGAGGTGAAACTCGACGCCTGCTTCTTTCCAGAATTTGTTCTTCCGCATCCACCGAGACCTCCGGTGGGGGTACAAAACGGCACACTCGCCTGTGCGTGTCATCTGTGATCCACGTGGCGTTAATCCTCATAAATATTAAATATTTGATGACTCTCTCAGTGATGGAGCGTGACGCTGACTGCGCATCCCCACAGGAGATGCTTGTTCCTGACGGGAGGTCCTCGTCTCACGTGAGAACGTTGACATCATGCAACACGTCATTAGAAACTTGTATTTTTTCACTATGCCTTTTTTATATATATAAAAACATTTTTTTAAAGCACTACAGCTTGAAAAGGGGGTTGCATAAATGAAGCGTGTGAGTGTGTTTCTGACTGCTGCTTGCCTAGCAGGGACCATAATGATGCTCGTCAGCACTGGCTGGTTGCTAGGTAACAATTACCTGACTGTGCTTGTGAGCGTATGTGTGCATGTTTGTGTAGCGAGAACGGAAAAATACAGCAAAGTCGATGACCAACTGATGTCTTCATTTCACTAAGCTTTGTGTGTGCGTGTATGTGTGTGATTTTTTTTTTTCACTATGTTGGCTCACCCCTTGGCTGCAATTTGATTTACTCCCTGACTTTTATTTTTATAATGGCGACGTCTCTAATTTATGAAGGATGAATGGTTTATTTATAGTCCCACGGGATTAAATGCTGACAAAACCGTCTGCAGCAATTTCCCATGATTTTATTATCAGACGTCAGTCATCAAGTCATCACGTCAGTCAAGTCATTCAAACCCAAAAACGTGTAAACATGTTTTGTTTTTTTTATACTTTGTCCTTCACTCCCAAAAACGTATTTCCATGTTTTTTTAATTTTTTTATGTTTTTTATGCAAGAGCATACAGAAGGCTTTGATGCATCTTCTGACATGAGGAGATGTCTTAAAGCAAGGGTGGTTATTACGACAAAAAAAAATGGCCAGCAGGTGGCAGCAGAGTAGGGCTGGGCAATATATCGAAAAATATTTCTATTGCGATATTGACCCATTCAATATGCATATCGCAAAAACATGCCATAAGTTTCATATGGAATTTTATGCTTTTACCTGAATTTGACCCAGTCATATGCTAAATGTTAAATGATATATGTGTAAAAAAAAATTAATATATGTAAATTATTATAAAATATATGTTAAATGTGTGCCCTGCGATTGGTTGGCAACCACTCCAGGGTGTCCCCCGCCTACTGCCCAGAGCCAGCTGAGATAGGCGCCAGCAGCCCCCGCGACCCTTGTGAGGAATAAGCGGTCAAGAAAATGGATGGATGGATGTTAAATGTGCATCACCATCCAATACTTATACATTATCTAGGGTAATTGCAATTAATTAAGAATATGTTGAGCTTGCTTATTCTGCCACATGAAAAAAATGTTATTTCATTTTATAATAAAGATGTTATTTCTTTAAGTACATGTTAAATATTGCAATATTGATCGCAATATTAACAACTATATCGCATATTACATGTTTTTCCAATATTGTGCAGCGTATAAGAGATCAGCCATGTTGCAACAAGCTCTTTTTGTCAGTGTTTTCACCAGGAATATAAATATTGATGAAACTTGGCTATATTATCATGCTAATTGCTGCAAAATGAAAACAGATACAATTATACTTTTTTATTTTTTTCCTGATGAAAGAAGAGAGCCTAATCTTTCTTTTGGTCGGTTCCATATTTTTATAGCAATAGTACACAATATTCTGTGGGCCTCAGTCCAAATCCAGTTCCAGTGAAAATGGCTGCAGGTGACTGAGTGAATCACCTGTCAAATCTTGATTTGATAATGGGACGTATGCACCCATAGTATGTCTAGCATTTGTCGAGAGTACATTTTGTAAAGTTGTTCCCTCGTTTTGGCTCATGGTACCTAGCTGCTGCGATATATTAGCTCCCTTTCACGTTAGCCAGAAGCACAGAGCCAGAAGGAAATCTCCTGTTCAGCATGACATGGCCCCTCCCCCGAGAAGTGTTTGCCAGCACCCCCCCAGACTTTGGATGATAAATTTGGAGATCATTAAACGGTCCTAAATGAGACCCTGGCGTGAGAGCGAGCCCTGACCATCTGGCTCCATTGTGGAGTGGCCGCGTCACCTTCAGACTTAGCCATAATCATCCCAGACTGTCATTGGTCAGACGCAAAGAAGGCCTGCTCATTCTGGCCAATGAGAGGCTCTTTTTCTTTTTTTTAGTTCCACCCACTTCATGACGAAAAACCATTCATCCGTGTATGCTGCATGTATACAGTAAAGACCTTGAGAGGGGCTCAATGTTGAAAATGGAACTTTTTACAAATGATTTTATTGATTTTTATTATTATTGAATTTTCTTTTAGGCTGGGAATACGATACAAAGAGATTCTCAAAAACCTTCAAGTGCAATGTAGGCTATTGATGAGAAGAGAAAACTCAATGACACTTGTCTCTAACGCGGTGCTTCTCAGTTATTTTTTGTTACTCGACCCCCCAGAATAAGTAAATATTTCACCCCCCACTCTCCACTAACTCTCTGCCGCGACTATAAATTAGTGCGATTTAATCCAAATTCAATTACAATTTCAATTATTACACTCCACCATCACAAAATTGGAATAATCGCAAACAAAAATAAAAGATGATTAATACTAATTTTGAGTTGTTTAAATTTAAATTGGTCCCAAATGAACTTGCATAATTCTAGTTTCAAAGAAATGTATTTGTCTTAATATTTTTTTACATTTAAACATTTTCTTGTTTTGCACCAATCGTGATTGCAATTAGTACCAAATTAATCTACTATTTTAATAATCGAGTAATCGTTTGGAGCCTTTTTTTTTTTTTAAATTGTCCACATCTTCTGATTTCAGCATATCATCAGTAATTGTTCACTGTTCCTTCATGAAAGAAGACTGATTATTATCTTCTGTGTTGAATCAAAATAAGACGTTTGCAAACTTCTGTTTTTACTTTGGAAAACAATGACTGAACCACTAACACAGTACAACATCAATTCCCATTAAAAAAAAATGTAAAAAAAAAAATCACGCTACAAAATACACAATAAACACCAAACTGGTTAATAAACAGTAATCAGGGGAAAAAATACATTTGTAATACACTTAAAAGCACCTTCAATAGTACAAGAATGAAAAAAAAAATCCAAAACAGTACATTCATAACATGCCTGATCACGACATATTTTACAAAAACATTCTCATATCGAGGGAGCATGCATTCATTAAGTACACAATACTAAATGACAGCATTTTACAGAAAATGAAAATGAATACTGAAAATGAACACTGGTTTATTTAGTATGTTTCATGGCAGCCCTTTTTTTGTCTGTCATTGTTGAGGAAAATGAACTAAATAGAATATCGTAAAATCCGATCATGTTGTTTGTCCATGGCGACTTCTCATAACTTGGCCTGTGTCTGCCATTGAAGGTAAGAAGCTGAACAAAGACCTGAAGCACTACCTGAGTCTGAGGTTCCAAAAAGCTTCTCCCGACCATGAACTGCAGAAGAGCATCCGGGCCAATCTGTATCGTCACGCTGTGCCTTGTGAGTAACATTTTCATGCACGTTTCATGCCGGATTTACCAAAGCATGATTTCCTTCTCGTCACCCCATCGACTCACTTTCCTATCTTGTTTGTCATCAATTATTCTTGCTCATGTGGTTTTGTTTCACCCAGAATCCATTCTGGCTTTCTTTTCCTTTCATGGATGCTAAAACATTATCTTTGCTACTCATGAATAAAATGGAAACATGATGATTTATTAATTCATTAACAACACTGATCACCGTTGAAGTCACTGAACAACGAAACTCCCTGGTAGGCTCTTCAGCTGCTCATATTTACAACAAATTTAGCTTGATATTTTTGCTGGGGAGATTTTACGATCGCACTCATAACATCTCGTTAATGTTTGTGTTGCAAAACTGATTTCTTAACTCATTCACTCGCAGCCATTTTCACTGACGCGACACCTTTCGCTCCCGTCTGTTTTGCTGGATTTTGACTGATTTGTTTTTGCAAGGGCCACAGACTATTCTGTTCTATTCCTATAAAAATATGGAACCTACCAAAAGACAGATTAGAGTCTCTTCATTCATCAGGAAAAAAAAGTAGATTTGTATCTTTCCGTTTTGCAGCAATTAGCATTAGAATATAGCTAAGTTTCATCATTATTCACATTCCTGATGAAAACAGTGGGGGAAAGAGCTTGTTGCAACATGGCCCTGGCTGATCTCTTATACTCTGCTGCCACTTGCTGGGCTTTTTTTTTTTTTTTTTTTTTTTTTTTTTCAGAAGCTGTATCAAAGCCCTTCTGTATTCATGAGCATAAAAAAAAACATTTAAAAAAACAAACAAAAGCGTATAAATACGTTTTTGGGAGTGCAGGACAAAGTATTAAAAACGTTTTTGGGTTTGAATGAGTTAATTTGCGACGATCACAAGGCTGCAGAATTTAAATCTTTGAATGGAGAAGCAACAGTGGATCAATCAGTAATACGGTCTTGGGGTATAGTTTAAGTTTTGTAATTCTGTCCTTTTCCACTTTTTGTGGCCCTCTACTCTCACTCTCTCTCTCTCTCTCTCTCTCTCTCTCTCTCTCTCTCTCTCTCTCTCTCCGCTCTGTCATGTGACCGGTAAATCCGCCTCTTTTGCCCTGCTGGGGATTATGATGTTCTGATGTATTGAAAATAGATTCTCGCCTGATTATGTGGTGAACATGCTGGACTCTTACAAAGATAGAGGATGTCGAAAAGGCCTCTGTTGCTCACAAAAGATGGACAAGTGACATTCTGATTGGACTCAAAAGGCATACGCTAATATTATAGGAGCCTAATAAATTGATACTGATGTCCGTGGTATGAGTTAATGGCAAATTTCTTATGGTATGCAACAAAAACAACCGTAATTTTCTATTGGTTGACGTTGTGTCAGAAATGTTCCAGGACTGGTGTCATAAATATTTTCATACAATGTCTCTCTTGTTTGCTACCAGTTACAGTTCGTTACTTAGCACACGAAACACTGGCCAACAATTTTTTTTCTTTGCGTGCCAAAGATAATTCGATGGTTTTTGAGTCAGAAAATCATCAAAAAATCAATGTAATTTGGCGTTATTTCAGGAAAATGTCCAGTTTTCAGTGTGGGACAAATGGGTGGCCATGACCAATTGTTAGTGCGACTGGTAGGCCACAGTCTGCTCCAAAGTCAGCCGTGAGGGATGTAGGGGGATAAAAAGGCGGGGTTTGTGTCTGTGTTGTTATTGTGATATATTAAAACACTGTTTTTATAGCAGGCCAGCTTTTTACATACTGCAGTTTCTGAGCCTTCTAATAAAATCCTAAACCTTCAATAAGGAGAAGTTTAGCTCACTGGTAGTACTCTGTGCCAACAAACCGGAGAAGCGGTCATGGCTCAATTTCCCCCCTGCCCCCAAATTATGAAAAAAAAAAAAAAAAAGTCAATCATGGGAGCAAAAAAGTTTGGGTTCAAATGCTTTTTTTTTTTTTTTTTTTTTTTACCCATACAGAGCAGGCATATGTTCAACTAGTTGTCATGTATGGCATCTGTGAGTAAAGTTTCAGTGTCATTTACATATCTGTAGATCGAGCCAAGTGTCCTCTTTTTTTTTTTTTTTTTTAAATCAAAATATGGTCACCCGAATGAAACACGATACGTGCTTTGATCGTTACTAAAAAGTGGTTTGTGTTTTGATGTCACCTGTTATCTGTTGTTTGCTCCTAATCTTGCCTAATGTAGTGAATTTTGTGCTTGATTTTCACATGAAACACGATTTGAATCAAGAACGATTGCAGTCTTTCACGATATCGCATCAAAAGAATGAAAGAATACTGTATATGGACATGCTTGAAAAGACAGATACAGTCTCATTAAACTTGTAACATGCTGTAAAGAGAATAACAATGTCAAATTTACATAAAACAAGTGTATGAAATATCTCAAAAACTAATGCCAATTTGTCAAGACAAAATAAAGTTTTCAGATTCAGCAACATCAGAACACCCTAAAACCGACGGTTGAAGCTTTATTGGCACCAAAATGTGTGTATTGTCTTTGGCAAAATCGACTTGCCACCGACGCAGATTTGATGGCGAGCTAGCATGGCTAACATCAGCTCGTTTCCACTCTGAGGTCAATTCACAAAGCAGAGAAGGAGCTCCTCGTTTTGTGAGAAATACGTCATATATTTTTCATCTGTAATATGCAATAAACGTGATCAAGGTTACGACACCGTCTGATGCTTAACCTACCACTAAAATAGTCCATTCAAAATCTTATGGCTTTGAATGTGAAGGGTTTTTTTTGTTTTTTTTTTGTCAAATGTTGGTGTCAAGCCTGGGTCATGGTTTAAAGTTCATGTGCAAGACAGAGTTAAGATTTCAAAATAGTGTTGGGAATGCAGTTAGGCTCTCAAATGACATTGAAGGCATTCAACTCAAACTCAAACTTGATTTGTTTATATAGTACCAAGGTTCTGAACAATTAAAATATCCATAATACAATAAAAATAACCTCCAATAAAAAAACATGGTGGGGCACAGAGGAACCATGTGAGGAAAGGCACCCAGGAAACACTGGAGCTAAAAACTAAAAGACAACAAAATACAGTGAAATGCTAGAAGAAGATAGAATAAAAGGCAAAAACAAATCTAAAAGGCGTCAAAAAGATTAGTTAGTTAGCGTTAGTTGTATTTCAACAAAATCGGGTCCGTTTCCTGGAACGTGTGACCTCGGGGGGTGTTTGAATTTGCCGGCTCCTCTCAATTTTTGATGCTGTTTATATTGCTTTCTTCCTGTCCCTCCCCGACGAGCTGCTACCTCCTTTCGATTGCCTCTGTGACTTTTCTCACAAATGCAAATATTTTGCGGGCACGACGAGGCGGAATGACAAAAGGCAGTTGAATAAAGGCCACGCTTCTCCAGCTTGATCTCCGCGTTTCCCCCTTGTTTGCTCGCCCTTTCTGAGCACATGTGTTGCCCCGCCTACCCCCCACCCGACCTCCTCCCCCTTTGGTTCACTCCAACAGGTGCCTTTCCCACCACCACCACCGGCCCAAGCGGGGTCTTTTATTTCTCTCTCTTTTTCAACCTTATTTCCTGGCATGATCTGCGAGGTCACATGAGGTGCCGCCACCTCCGTCCGTCCAGGCAGGCACCGTGCCCGACCTCCTCCCTCTTCTGCCTGCTCCTACAGCAGCTGGCCGATTGTCATGACGTGCTGCGATTGTCGTAATTGACGGAGAAGTTGCACTCCCTCGTGGGATTCATTTCTCGCTCGCGTCTCCAGCTGCTGCTCGGGGGGTGAGCGTTATCACGGCGTTATCCCGCCGGTTGAGCCCATACGCAGCCGAGCAGGCCTCCCGCCCTCCCTCCCCCATCTGATCTCTCCCTCCCTCTCTGACTCTCTCTCTCTCCCGCTTTTTCTCTCTCTCATTCTCCCTCCGTCAGTCCTCCTTTGGACTTGAAGTCTTCCTCCTGAGTGGCAGCGTCCCCGTGGCTCGGTGGCGGCCGCTGCCTTCTTCTGTCACACTCGAGCTGCTCTACCTCCATCACCCTCCATCCTCGCTCGCTCTTTCTGTACCCCCCCCATTTCGCTGTCGTTCGATCTCCCCCCCCGAACGCTTCCTTGTTTTGCACTCCACTGCCGATCTCAGGGAAATGAACGCCGGAGCCAATTTTTCCCGGTTTGCCGTCACCGCAAAGAAACGGATTACATCTTGAGTGGCATCCTCTCCGATCGCAGGCAAGTGTCAGCGTCAGCTCCTCGTTCTCGCCGCTCGCCATACGTATGCCCAAGTCTGGGATGAATGCTTGCGTGTGTGTCTGTGCTGGATGCTGTGTTTTTAGGCTAAGGAAATCAGAGAAGGGGTGGGGGGTGGGGGGGTAATCATGTGAGGGAAAGGGGGTGGGGGGTGGCACGTCCAACCCAGGGGGACAGATGGCCAGTAGCCCTGGTGCATTTTCCTCTCCGGTTTTCAAATTCACCCTGCAGGCTTTTTGTATGAGGCCCACAAGTACACAAGAGCGTCTTTTCAGGAAGCAAGACATGCTCCCTCCACTCAAAAGGAGGAATGGATATGGTGGAGACAGGGGGTGGGGGGGGTATTTGCCGTCGAGGCAGGTTTTTTTTTTTGAGAGGTTCGGCTTTGGAGACGAGTGGAAAGCAAAGAGGAGCGGGAATCGAAGGGGGGGGGGGGGGGGGGGGGGGGGTGCAGCAGATTGAAATGCATGGAGGTCAGGTCCAGATGCTAGCCAAACAAAAGGGGGGACGGCAGGGGGAAGCGCGGCGCTCGCCATTGTGCGTGTCGCTGCATTGCAGGGGGGTGCTGCCGGCCGGGGAGCCTCATGCTAATAATGACGGACATTCATTCCAGTGACCCGACATTCTGTTTGCCGGATTTTCACGTATGCAGCAGGCCTGACATTTTGCGTGCCGGGCCAGAATTACGTACGCCACATGAAATGAAAGGATGTGTGTGTGGGTGTGTGTGTGTGTGTGGGGGGGGGGGGGGGATTTTGCATCGTATAGGGACAAGTGTCGACTGTGTGTTCACACGGGATGTTTTGAATGGCAAATTGACAGCGTTTTACTTACTCGATGGCAAACAAACGTAGTACGCCTACAAACAGACTTTGTTAATATCTTCTGTTGTAATGTGGGAATGACAATATATGTTAAAGGGGGATTTGCAAGCTGTCATCTGGCGCATTCCTCAAAACTTTACAGTTCTCTGAGCTGAGTGTGTTTACTTATACAATCATTGGACACCTCATTAGGTACACCTGAAATATTCAATGAGCGTTAATACAAGAGAAGTAAAAGCAAAACTGAGCAAAACAGCTCAGAGAGGTCTTCATTTGACATTTTTCATACTGTGCATGTACTCAGCAGGGTACAACACTGCATGATACTAATATTAAAAACATAATCTACAGTATCTTAAAGGAACACAACACTTGTGAAAAACTAAGCAGCTATTCTGTGAGATGGTTAATTTCAACTCTTCCCTGAAAAAAATGCCAATTGATGTTAAGCAATTATGATTTTATAACACTTTTTTATGAATATTTTTATGTTAAGTACTGTATCGGGCATTTTGGACAGTCACGTGATCATCGTGACGTAACGCGTAAAATACACATTGAATGACATGGCTGCCATTGGTAACATATAACTCACGAGGAATGATCGTGTCCCACAGCGGACATCAAAGGTGGAATTTTGCCTTACAGCAACGAAGCACTTCTTCAAAAGCGTTACAGCCACGGAGGACTCGCCAACAGTTTGTTTCCAACCGAATGCCGGATGAAACTGTCAGATCCAGCCGGCTGGCGAGTCCAAGTGGATGGTAAACGTCTGGGTGACTTTCACTCTGCTAGGCTAAGCTACATGTCATGTGCTAAGCATGCTTTAGCCCACATTAGGAGCGGCCACCCCCCACCGCTCTACCCCCGCACGGAATGACATGAAACCGGACGTGCTGAGGATTTTGCGCTGAACAGAATTGGCGCAGTATTTGGGATCGAAGACTGTCTTTTTCTTGCCCATTACATCAGCAAACTCCCATTGAAATGAGCGAAGCCGACTTTCGTTTACTCACGGGATACGTCACCAGGATCACGTGACCGTGTGTTCTTATTTTGATACTTAATCAGTTGAAAATAAAATTCAGGGAATAAGATGCCAGAGATATTTGCACTTTTATTCTTTGTGCACAATGCCTAATCCAATACCGGAAAATGATTGTGTTGTATCGCTTTAACTGCAGCTCTCATTGCAGTACACTTCTTACCCGTTGCAAATGTAAACCATAGAAATATAAAGTGGAATCATATCTGCAAGCAGTCAATAGTTTGCGTTGTTACTCTTGTAAAAGCATAAATTTCATGAGATGATGGGGCATTCTCTGCCTTTGTGAAAGTACAACAAACACAGTAATTAGGGATGCACGATAATATCGGTGGCCGATAATTATCGACCAATTTGAAATCATACAGATAAACCAGATGATAAAGAAATCCGACAATAATAATCGACATGCCAGGTTGGTCCATGTTGTGGCCGCCTCCTCAACCCCTCCCCTTTCCTATGGTTGTGTCGCATATGTGTGACGTCATAATTGCGTGACCTTGTCTTCACAGAAGATGCATCATGGAGACTTGGCAGGTTTTCTTTACTGTGTCTCCCCAAAATATTAACCTCTCAGTTTTGTGTTGCATTTTTAAAACGTGACTGTTTTGTTTTGGTAAACTTAAAACGAGTTACCGGTTGACTTTGAAGCAGAGATTTCAATCAAATTCAGCTTTATGGTGCTTTACACAATGTTTCAATATACGTTAGACTTGTAGTACTCGAAAGTATATTTGTTTTCAAGTTCATTTTGCAAACAATTATCGGCTTACTTATTGGTTATCGACATCGGGACCTTCTAAATGATTGGTTTATCGATATCGGTTGAAAATAGCATTAGCATGCATCCCTAACAATAATCATTGTTGTTCTTCAAATTTAAAGGCTTATATTCACATTTCTTTGCCAAGTCTGTTACATAACAAACAAAGACAAAAAAAAATTCTCGTGTTTTTTTTTTTTTTTTTCATTAAACACTGGCAGGTCAGTTTGGAGTAATCCATTTGATGGATGAGCCGTTATCTTTTGCCACAATTGATCCAATCACAGTAGAAAAAGGTAGGACAGATTCTTGTCCTGCACAAGCGAAGAAAATGAACACTTGGACTGATTGACTGAATCAGAATGTGTGTTGCAAAAGGATTTAGGAAAAACCTTGTTGTTGTGGTTTCTTCGCGATACAGTGGGAGAGTTCTTTCACATATCGTGAAGTGCGTAGCCTCATGATTCATTTGCGTTTCGGACAGTATGTGATGACGCTTTCTGTCACTGGGGGTTACACAATCAACAAAGATTCTCTTTCATGACCTTTAAAAACGTGCACGGACATCTTGTGCTTGAATTTCTTCAGTCTCTGTTTGTGCTAGTTTGCCCGGCTGATCTTGTGCTGAACCCGAAATGAATGAGCATATCTTTTCATCAAGTGCCTATGCTGTATTTGTTTTGTTATTATTACAATAAGGAAGGGATGATGACATTTGTTTATTGAAACGTTTGTCATAATTGCTGAGTAGAGTGGGTGACTATTTATTTATTGTGGGAATGCTGAAAGCATCCCACATGTTATTCGGATTTTCAGTCTCCTCACTTTTCTTTGCCCAGAAACAACTACCAGATAATACTTCCGATTTACACTGTTCAAATTTCAGCTTGCTTCAGAAATTCACACCTTCCTTCAGGGTATATATCACCTGATTCCACATTGCTTTACTCGCACAATTTAACGTTAAATATTAACTTTTCTCTCATTCTGTCAATGGGACTGACATTGAACCTTTTCTAAGTCCCACTTTCCATACCCACTTTCATACATACAAGTGATCATCATTACCACCTCTATGACACTACTCAGTGGAGCACTTAAGTGCGTTGTCCAGTAACCAGGAGGTTGCATTAAAATTTCACTGAAATTATTAAATGTATGTTGGCTTTCATCACGGGGTTGAAACCCCGCTTGGACCACATTTTAGTACATTCGATGGTTTGATACCAACTGACTTTCAGATCGGGAAATTAATTAGAATTTCATTGAAATGATTAAATCCCACCTTAGACAGATTGCAGTTCAAATTTTCTTTTGATTGAGTTATCGTTCAACTTAAAACTTTGTAATTTTCCACATAATTTATCTTTCAATTTACTTCATAAGCATTCACCTTAGGATTCAGCCTTCAGCATTCCCACACAATTTCTCCAGAAATTGCGCTTAGTCTAGTTTGTTTATACAATTGTGTGTTGATGCAACAAAGAGTAAACAAAGCAGAAAAGAATACCATAAATTCATCCGTTTTTGCTGATCTCCAACCAGCCAACAAGCAACATTCTTTATTAGGCTTGTAAAAGAGTAGCATGGCTCAGTGGTTAAGTTGTTGTCTCCCATCCGTGAGGTTGCGGGTTCCATCCTCATGACTGGTGGTGACCATGTCGAAGTGTCCTTGAGCAAGACACTGAACCCCCATTTGCTCCCAGTGGACCTTGCATGGCAGCAGCCGGCCACTGGCGTGTGAATGTGTGTGCGGTTTTTAACCATTAAAATAGTTGTTGAGGAATTTGATAACCAATTACTTGTCGATTCATTGACAAATTTTGACAGCTCTACACGGTGACTAGCTTACTTCCTTTAACTTGTTTTTCCCTGTGTTTTTGCTTTTGACCCTGTTTAACGTTATGTTGTCAACTCAACTTAGGTTTTAAAAGTAACCAGCTCATTTTGAAAATGTAATGAGTATAAAGTACAGATATGTGCATTTGAAAAGGAAAGACTGAAAGAAAAAGTCAGCAGGAAAAAAATAAATACTGAAGTAGAGATACCTGAAAAAAAATCTAGTACAGTAACTGAATATGTTAACATGCAGTCAATATTCGAGTTAAGGTCAAAATTCCGGTTTCTGAATTATTCGGGAAAATCAGTTTACATGCATGAGCTGATAAAGTTAGTCTCGCATCCATATTCCGCTCTGAACCGCAATGCACGCACAATCTCATTACGCAAATACACGTCATTTGCGCTTTTAACTTTCTACGGTCAATAAATGACATTATCTTCGTATCACTAATCAAGTATCCAGTCAAGTACTTTTGATTTTGAATCTCGGGACTGTTGGTGTAGGCAACACCATGATTGTAATTCAGTATGAAAGCCGTCAGATAACAACAACATCCAGTATCGTTTATGCTTACTGGATTGACTTTCCTTAGGTCGACTAAGGTGTTAGCATATCGAATCAGAACGCTGCTATCAACCTTCCCTCAGGGTATCTCTCGGCTTTCGTGTTCATGTTGCCTGGCAAGCAGTGTACCTCCATGCATGTGCATTTTGGTCCACCACTGAGTTTTTTAATCAGCCACGATCCTCGTCAAGCGTGTGCTCGAGGCTGTTCAAAGCACCGTACGCGAATCCAACATGGAACTGAATCCAAGGCCGAGAAGACCGGCCGTCATTGTGGTTCAAACGTTTTTTTTCCCTCTACCAGCATGCTGATAATCGGCTAATTTCAATCTGCACTGTGCCCTCCCCCTCCTATGCCGAATAGCGAATCCTAAACCTAATCCTTGTCCTGCTGCCCTCCACACTCTTCTTTAGCCCGCCTCTCACCCCTGGAGAGGTTTTTGTCACACCAAGCAGGCTGTTTATCAGGACAGGCCATGTGTTAGGTAATGTCAAGAGTCTATATTTATGACGAAGATAGCAGGAGAAGGGGCAGGGAAGAAGAAGTGAGACGGAGAAGAGGAGCAGCGAGGGTTGCTCGTGGGCGGGAGTATGCGCGAGAGAGGGGGGGTGTGGGGCGGCAGCCATTGGCCACAGACGGGAACCGAGTGTGAATAGCTCACATTGGCTTAGCCTCTAAGCTGGGCCGGACCTCGCGTTTGCTCTGCTTGTGGAGCTTTGAAGAAAGACGGCAGCTGCCTCAATGAGCTGGGATCTCTCGGGCGAGTGACCGATGGAAGTTTTGGATGGAGCGCAATTCAACATGGATTTAGCCTCTTGATTTTTATCTGTGGAATATCATGCAGAGCGGAAATCGGCAGAAGTGGCGGCGCTGAGGTAATTCTGTGACATTTACGTGGCCTCTGGCTGATTCCGGGATGATGATTGATGAGGTGTAGGTGGGTAGGGAATTCACTCGCAAAGAGAGTCAGGTGCAATTTGTGACTCGGGGCTGTTTCTATGCAGGTGTTGTAAGATTGAGGTGTACGAATTATATGCTGAGTGAGATGGCGGATCTGTCTGCATATGGTGTTTGTTTGGGGTCTAAAACTTTTCAAGGTGTATTCAAGGCTCTTTTGTCGCCACCTCTTCCGGTTGGATCATCTTAACAATTGCTTCTCAATTCCGTCAATCAATCTGCCGTCTGCTCGTTCCCAGCTGCGCATGAGTGTTTGTAGTAGTGTTGTTCCGATACCGTTTTTTGGCTCCCGATACCGCTACCGATACCCAGCTTTGCAGTATCGGCCGATACCGATACCATACCGATACTTAAGGTTTTTGTTCCTCAACATGAAAAAGCTGTCCTGCCATTGGTTCAGAGCATTCAAGGGCCAATAGAATATCTTAGATCGGCATGCAGTGAACATATCAGTGAATGTCGTGCACCAGCAAGACACAAGATTCTGCATCCAAAATCCTATATTAGTGTTGGAATTAATGGTATCGGCATGTTACTTGTGAGTAGTCACCGATACCGATACCACTGTTTTAATGCAGTATCGGCACCTCTGCCGATACCTGTATCGGTATCGGAACAACACTAGTTTGTAGCATGCAGGCCCTGAGCTTCGGATTAAGCCATTCATGGTTGTAGCTAGGGCTGCTCGATTATGTTTTTTTTTTTTTTTGTTCAAAACAAGAAAATGTTTAAACATTTGAAAATATTAAGACATAAATAAATAATATCTAAGCTCATTTTGGACCAAGCATAATTTATATTAATATATATTATTCATGTTACCAATTTTGAAGTTGGGGTGCAGCGTGTGCAGTATGACTTGTGGGGTGTAAGCTAGTTTTGACAGGGGTGGTTGGTGAAAGAACTCGAGTGGGCCTGCCTCAAAACAACTCAAAATTAATATTTTTTAGGTTTGCAGCTATCAAATATTTTGGTATTCAGATATCCTACTGAAAATTCTAGAAAATAATCGGGTTTTGGATAGAAATTAAAACATACCTCTACAGTATATAGCTTACTTTCTTGGTTAAAGAACAAGTATAAATACAGAACACATTTGCATGTAATAATTAACATCAACAACCAGCTGGTTTTCATTTTTGGATAATCAATTAATCAACAAGCGTGCCAAACTTGCAAACTATTCTCCTCTGAAACAGTGAGATTTTAGACAAATCTTTCACCATAGATTTTATGGGTATATGCTAGGGGTGGGAATCTCTGACATGAGACCGATTCGATATGTATCTCGATACACAGGTTGCGATTCGGTTGAAAAACAATTATCTTTCAGAACAGAACGGTTCGATACGGTTCGATTGAGTTTGAGAATGATACAATTTTCGATTCGATACGATTCATTTCAATATTCAAAACTTATAGTGACATTTATTGAATCAATTATTTAAATTGACTGCAACAAAGGGCTGGGCGATATGACTGAAAAATGTATCAGTTTAAATATGTATTAGTCGTTATTGACAGTTATAATTTTTTTTTTAATTCAAAATAAGGATCAGGAAAACAAAAGGCTGATTATTCAATTTGAAATATAAATATTTAACCTTTAAAAAAAAAAGACACCAACACAATTAAACAGAATATGAGCACAGTGTGAAGTATTTCAGAAACATAAATTTAAGACATGAACTAAACCAGCCAAAAGAAATATGAAGCCACCTTATGGAACAATAAATCTATCAAACACATTTTAACCATTAATATTAAATCCAAAAATATTTCCAAAACTGCCCTTCCCTTTTTGTCAACAATTTCTGTTTTTAACAATTTTTGTTTTTCTTTTGCCATCACAATCATTTTTGGTTAATATATGACATGACTGATATGACCTATTTTTTTTTTTTTTTAATCTAAGACACGATGATGACCACGGAATCACTACTGTTTATGTTTTGTTTTTTGGGCTGTCGTTTATCTAGAATTTGATGATGTAATTGCGGGCACGTCTCAGTTCTCCTATCTGCTGCTCATGCTAGTTGTGTACATTGACAGGGAGCCACAAACGGAAAAATGAGATGCTTGCAGTATGCTTTTAGCTCAGCTGGTGTGTTAGCTGTGGGCCATACCTGTGTCGTTTGAATCCATGCATTGGATCGTCACGGGAGTTATTCTTTTGGCTCGCGCACAGTACCAACGCCGGCCCGGGACACACAAGTGCACCGAGAGGACTCGATAGCCATGGGAAATACCGAGATGTACGGCACGGGCTTCTGCTACTGTCTTCAGTTGCATGTTGTCACTCGCGCGCACCGTGTCGCGAGCCCGGCGGCGTTGACGGTGGGCAAAAGGTGCGTGACGTCTTTGCATTATGTTTACAACATCCGGGGAATGAAGCGTCTCTGAGCGCTACTTTGCTAGCTTTCTGTAAACACGGAAGAGCTTGAATAGTGATAATAGTAACAAAACAAGTAGAGCACGGTGCAGAATTCTTGCTATTGTTATGAAAACCATAAAGCCTCACTCACAACCGATTCACAGCCATGCGATATCCGGTCCACAGCTTTACAAGCAATGTATCTAAGGATTCCCGGCGAATTTTGTATCGGTTGACAAGTCTGCTACCGATACGGTCGTTTAGCTCCCCTTGATGAACGATGGTTCGAATCTTTTTTTTGTCCCACCCATAGTATATGCCACGGAAGAGACGGGACATGATTTTGTTGTGAACGCGCAACTGAGGGGCACAAAGTCGGAAGCACAAGTATTTTTGACGCAGCCCACACGTCGCAAACCGAACCGGAAACAACCTGATGTGCAAAAACAGTCCCGCCTCTTCCGTGGCATATACCACATTCAATGTAATTAAAGTGACGTCAGACCCACAATAGCAATGTCATTTCTTCAACTTCATGAAATTCCGCATGCGGCGTCCAGAAAAAATGGAACGCTTACGGAAACTTTCCGCATCGCCGCAGTCGTTCCGCACCGCAGACCGACTGCACCGCAGCTGGTGTGACTTGACACGTAGACTTGGCTATCCTTGCGGCATCTGTACGGCTGCCATACGGAAAACGCATCTTGTCCGTTCCGCAGCCAGTGTGAATTGGGCTTTAGAGAGAGGGTGAGAAGCTCGCGCATCTGGGAGGGCCTCACATTCAAGCCATTGAGAGGAACCAGCTGAGGTGGCTCGGCATCTGGTTGGGATGCTCCTTGGACACCTCCCTCGAGAGGTGTTCCGGGCACGTCCCATCGGCGGGAGGCACCGGGGACGACCCAGGACAAGCTGAAGAGACAATGTCTCCTGGCTGGCCTGGGAACGCCTTGGGATCCTGCCGGAGGAACTGGTTGAAGTGGCTGGGGAGAGGGAAGTCTGGGCTTCCATGGATAAAGCTGCTGCCCCCACGACCCGGATAAGCATGGGGGGTAGATCATGGATGGATGGATGGATGGATGACGCCCCATTTTTACAGTGCAGGCGTTTCCCCCGGACGAGCAGGAGAGCTGGTAGGATGGTCGTCTGCATACGCATTTTTCAAAAAGTGACAAACGGACGTTTGGCTTCTACTTTTTTGACAAGATCCTTGAATCCACCTTTAAATACTGCTCTGTTGACACACTTGCTGCTTGAGGTACATCCCTTCATTTTTATCTCCATCCTCCATCCTTATTGAAATTTTTTTCAGTTTCCCTGCCAATGAAACAAAACGTCCGTTCATTTATGTGAAAAGTAACAAAACCCTGGGAGCTTTTGTACTATTTCACGAGATTTCCAGTTAATGACGCTTGGTGCTTGCCCACTATTCAATTTCAGTCCCCCTCACTCATTCCTGTCCGCCATATTGAAAGGGGAGAGAGTCGGGGGGGAAACAGCAGGAGAATAGCATCCAGGACTCAGCTGTGAGAAGTGTTGTGGCGCGAGCTGAAAGAATGGCCTGTTGTGTTGGCCAGCAGCAGTATTGTGTGTCTGGCCTTTCTCTCTCCTCATCCTCCTGTTCAACTAGAATAGGCAACTCCATCATCCTTTTATTCGATAATCCCTGGCTCTTCTTAAAAGCAAAGCGACTGTTCCATTTGAGTGTTTTTTTTTCTTTGCAGTTGAATTTATTTTTGCACTATCAAGAATTAATAAGGACACAATTGGTGACCAAATCAAAATGGAAAACTATACTCGACAAAAATAAAAACGCAACACTTCGGTTTTTGCTCCCATTTTTTATGAGATGAACTAAAAGATCTAAAACCTTCTTCCACATACACAATATCAGCATTTCCCTCAAATAGTGTTTATAAACCAGTCTAAATCTGTGACAGCCAGCACGTCTCCTTTGCCGAGATAATCCATCCCACCTCATAGGTGTGCCATATCAAGAGGCCGATTAGACACCATGAGTATGCTGCATTCGAGGATGGTCGGAAGTCAGACTTTTCCGAGTTCAAACCAGGAAGTGTGTACAGGAAACGCCCCCTTGAACTTGAACTCGGAATTTCCACTTGCGAAGTCTGAAAAAAAAAGGACCCCGACTTCACCGACGGACAAGTGACATCACTCTATGATAGTTTCCCCTTTGGAAACACAGACCGGGAATGGTAAAACACAATTTACTTGAGTATAAAACTAGATAGCTTTCTTCATTCATAAATATTCAACATAACTTCACGTAACGCAACGTATGTGACAATATGCCGATATCTCCCGGCATGAAATTATACAGTGGACTACTGAACTGTATGCAATGCTTACGCTTTTAAGATCAAAACAATAAATGAAATGAAATAAATAAAATTACGAGAAGGCAAGTTTGCTGGAGGTCAAAATGAATTTTGAGGACCAAAATAAAAAAAAATTACCACCATTTTACAACCATTTTGGTTGTTTACTTTCGCCTCGAACGCTTTCAGGTTGGAACTGGGAAAAAAACAACTCAGATATATCCGACTTCCGACCATCCTCCAATGCAGCATTAGTGCACAGGTGTGCCTTAGACTGCCCAAAATAAAAGGCCACTCTGAAAGGTTCAGTTTTGTTTTATTGGGTGTGTCATGTCTGGGTCATGTCAGGGTTAAGTTTGGGTCATGCAAGGGTTATGTTTGGGTCATGACCGTGAGGTCAAGTGTCTGTTTTGAACTGATGTAAGTTAGTTTCAACTGGTCTTAACCTCTGTGATGTCAGGAGCTATGTGATGTCAAGAGTCTTTAATCTCTTTATCTGGTCAACAGCCAATCAGATAATTCCATGTCAGTCCTGTTACCCACATGTCTAGCCACAACCAATCAGATCGATTCACGGTCTATATAAGCTGTCTGAGAAATGTGTGTGTTTGTTGGATTATTACCTCTGTTCCTCTGTGCATCTCCACAGCCCAAGGGGGCTTGGCGGATTCTCGATGCGTTGTCATTGTTTTTCGTTTAGTCAAGTTGTGTGAATAAAAAGTTAAATCCTATTTGTGTCTGCATTTTGGGATCCAACCGCAGTACGTAACAGGGTGGGCATCTGGGGACACAGGAAACCAGTCAATACTGAGTTTTAGACTGGTTTGTGAACAATATTTGAGAGAAATTGTGATATTGTTTATGTGGAAGTTTTAGATCTTTGAGTGCATCTCATAAAAATGACAGCAAAAACAAAAGTGTTGCATCACAGCCACCTGCCACAATGTTATGGCTCTATAATGAGTGAAGTATCCAAGTCAATTCAGGGTTTCTTGTCCAAAGATTTCCTTACATCTAAGTGCTCAGTGAGTTGAGTCTTCAAAGTGTGTCAGAAAAGTTCCAGGACTGACGTCACAAATGATATCTTTCAAAACCCAAAATGAAAAGTTTTCAACTTCAATGTGGGCCTGATGATCCTCCAGTGAGATCCTGCAGCTTTTTCCCGTGGCTGTGCTCTGATGTCCTGAGCATCTGACGGTTCCTGGCCGAGAACATTGGCACTCAGGAACAGCCTCCCTCCTCACGCCACTTGGTTCCTTGTGATGGTTGTCGTCAAGGGGGGGCATCAAATGGGAGCGGTTTTGAAGAGAGAAGATGGCCGTGACAGTGGAGCTGTGGAGGATCCCTGAAGATGAAGAATCATTCCAGGAGGGCATGAATGCGTGGCAGGGAATGTTGGAAAAGTGTGTTAGACTTCAGAAGGATTACTTCAACGGGGAAAACTTTGAAATTCCTCTTTTGTGCCACCTGTCGTGGAACTTTTTTTTTTTTTTTGACACACTTCATCTACTGTATGCTAGCCAGTCTCAATGTGACTTTTGAGTGCTATTGAAGGTAATGACATTTTTAGAACTTATTCAGTGTTTTGCAGGTCTATAAAATGCATGAAAGAAACTGAGTTGAGCCTCACTTGAAGGTCAACTGTGTCTCTTTCCTTTTATCTTTAATATATTTCCTAGCATTCCTTTTGATTTCAGGTGGGGTTGCGCAAACTCACACCAGGTATACTGTAAATGTAATACTACTCACTTGCTTGCCCAGCCTGAGGAAACGAGTCTCATACCTGTCTGTTTATTAAGAAAATCGAGTGATCCATCTTTAACATTAGCCCTTCATAGAGGCGTTAAGGCGAAACAAATTCAAAACATTTTGTCAAATGACTCATCGTTAACTGGTTTAGTGCACAATAATCCCAGAGCGTGACACATGTCTTGTTACTAGCGTAGCAGGTGCTATAATACAGTCGGCATGAAGTTTGGGTAGGGTGAACAGATGTCCCGTTTTAACTGGGACACTTCCGATTGTGTGCCTTAGCCAGTCTTAAACCTGGTTCACAGATAGAGAATCGGGCTGTTTTTGTCCCGATATTGCCCCTTCCTGACCAAGGACGTCAAACGCCCGACAATCTTTTGTTTTATAAGATTATCTTATAAGATTATCTTTATATGTGAGATGTGTTTAGAGTGGATTTGTCCCGATAATTGGGTCCAAAACCAGTCGGGACCGACAATCTTACATAATGACTGTTCAATATTTACGACAAAAATCTTGTCCAACTGGGACGTCAAACGGAATGTAGCCAATCAAGAGGCGCCCTAACTGAAAAAGACAGAAGTGCGCATATACAAAAACAACAACAAGCATATCAGAAAGCATGTCCGATCAGAAGCACAAAGTCCGGTGGACCTCTAACATGGAGGACCAGCTGGTGGGAGAAGTAGTCCTCAAACCACCATCATTATTTCCAGTTCGTCGCGTTTGTTGTCTTCCATGGTGTGTCTCGTCGTTTCCAAGTTGTTTCAGTTGTTTTTTTGTTTTTTTTCACTTTCGGTATTGATCATGTATAATCACGCGAGAGGTCTCTCACGGAGGACTGGAATCTTGACCAGTGTTGAGATGATAATCTTTATGTTTGTGAGGCAGCTGTGATGAGATTATCTGTGCACTTTACACACAATATGACCAAAGCTGTTAAATGCCCGATTTTTTTTTTTATCTTTATGTGTGGCATCTGACAAAGATAAAAAAAATATTTTAAGATTTGACAAATCCTTATATGTGTTCCAGGCTTTAGCAGATTTCAGCAGCACTTTTGTCCTGGCGTCCCGTTTTTTTTTTCCTTTTTTTTTTTATTTTTTTATTTTTATTTTATTTATTTTTTTTGGTCCAGTCATCAAACCAATTGTTTGGGGCCATGTGTATGTCAATCACGCAGCTGTCAGCAATTCATATGACTAAGCTAACTACAGCTAATCGTTAACGGCTGTGTTTATTGTCATACAGGTACTAGAACCGCTTCCTGCTCCTATGTCTAAGATTCATGGGAAATGTAGTCCTACTACAAAAGCTGCCGGGATAGAGCCCAAAATGTTTGATAATGGTGAATATGGATAATGGAGTGCATTGATTTAGCGCTGTTGAACTGTCAATCAAATTAGCATTGGGCGTAGGATATTTCGTGGACCCGTAGAGGAGCTACAATACATAATTTACATTTAAAACAATAAATAAATAAAAAAGAAATAAAAAGAAAAGCTTTCCTAGCTACTCAAATTGCTTGTATTTCCGTGTAGTAATCATTTTAAGCAATGACGTCATTACCAGAGCTAAGCCGTCAAAATGATGTCTCTGTGAGATCTAATTAGTAGTTTTAAAATTCTGATAGACAAAGTGTTATAGCAAGGAGCGGTCCCTGTTCTTTTTGAGTGGGTTAAGGATTTATTGAAGTCTCCCTGCACCGGAAGGTTGGGTGCGCTCATCCAGTGAATGCGGAAGTGATTTGTGCATATAGTCCATATTGTAAAAAAATTTGCCCTTACTAAAAAAAAAAAAAAAAAAAAAAAAAAAGCACAATATTGTGCTTTTGTACATAGCAGCAATGTATACAAACCACCTACAATCTCTAATAACACTTAATATTGAGGCGCTTACTTGTTAATGCACACACACGTTGAGTTCCTCCACATATTGACTGACTCGCTTCACAAGCATATTATGTTCCCCTTCATCTGACATTTAGTATAGATTTTAAACATAGAAGGGCTGAAACATCCGTAATGAAAATTAAATTGCACTAAAAATAAAAGATAGCCACGAGAGGGTGCTAGAACTGCAGAAATAGAAATCAAACAGATTTTTTTTGTTTTTTTTAACAGATGTGCTGCTCTTAATATCGTGACATGACGACAACGACATTGTGGCAGTTTTAATATCATAATATCACAATATTGTACTTATCATTACTTACATTCCTATATTTGATAGAATTTTAAATAGGATACTCAAATACAAAAATATCCAACAACTGCGGCGCTAGTATGAAATGGCGCTGTCAGCAAAAAACCTTCTACAAGTGGTTGACTGCATAACAGAAAAGACATGAAGTCATGTGGCAAACTCCTCTCAGGGTTTGGATGAATAATCGTAATTAGCATCATTTGTTTTTAGTCGGCTGGTAACAAACATGTATACAATCACATTAGCATAAAGCCTCGTACATTGAAAGAAGAGGGTTACTCCAAACAAATGAATGTAGAGCAATAATGTGAATTGGCATTCTTCAGTTTATTGGATGTCATTTGTCACATTCACTTCTTTGTGGTTGACGTGCCTCCATTATCTGAAATGTATTCTTGTGTAGAGAAGATTGCCTCAATCAACACTGCTCCAGTAATAAGCTCAGGAGATTTCCCCCGCAAACTCCCTTTGTGACTGTTTGCGTTTTTTTGGCCCCTCCTCCGCTGAGGCCACTCTGTTGCCGTTGACGTCATTTCGCCTCGCGTCACCCCTTGAGCCGCTGTTTTCAAAACACACCCTCCGCCACCACGCCAAGTGTTTTTCCTGGAAACAGTGAACAAATGCAAAACGGTTTGAGTTCAACATGCACTGTGACTTGATTTTGTTAACATAATGCCTTTACCCCATAATCCATACATGCTTGTTTTGAGAACCCATTTTCTGGGTGTTATACCTACCAAAACGAGTTTACATTCTCTTTTTCCATCAGCCTTATCTCACTCAAATCAGCGAGGAAGTTGTTGTGCATTGTCCCATTCTGCCTCGCTTAACTATAGCAGACAGCAGATGTTTGGCTGCACAAGTGTGTGTGTACGTGTGCATTGCCTGTGTTAGACAATGAGTGGAAGCTTCCCACACCATAAACAGCGGGAAGGCGATTGAAGGTGTCAGATGTCAACAGAGTGCCGTTAGCCTCGCATCCCATTGTTCGTTCTCCCACCTGGATTTGCGTACGTGTGGGGGTGCGCATGGCGTGTCGCTGCATCGTCTCTGAAGAAATAGTCTGAGAACGTCTGACACTCATCCGATGAAGCTGAGCAGGAGGGTGTGAACGGATAGACCCTTCCGGCTGACGTCACCGCTTAGCTCCCGCTGCGCCTCCCGGAGGGCAAACGTCCCATCACAAATGAATGTAGAGAGCTTGATTTTCGGTCAGCGTTTTCGTTAAAAGGTGGGAAATATGACAAGTTTCACAAAAAACGTCCCGAGTAGGACACTACATTACTGCAACTCATTGAAACAAGTCATTTGGAGCCACTAGCTACAAAAAAAAGGGGTTTGTTGGAAGACAAAGTGAAAGTGGAAACCTAAGATATGTTGTTTATGGTGGAAACAGTACGTGGATCACTACTTTCATGGTGTAAATTGTCATTCATGATATTGTTTGTGTCCTCCAGATATCCTCGTCTTCAAGCTATCTTAGCTTGCTAGCGTCTAACAAACATTACTGTGACTCATTGAAACCAGTCGTTTGGAGCCGCTAGCTCCACAAAAAAAAAAAATGGAGGACAGAGTAGAAGTGGAAGCTTAAGGTATGTTGTTTTTGCTTGAAACGGTACGTCGATCATTCCTTTCATGGTGTAAATTGTCAGTCATGAAATCGTTTGTGTCCGGATATACTCGTCTTGCTGTATATCGAAGTCTTCAAGCTATCTTAGCTTGCTAGCTGCTAACAGACCGCACCTTTATTACACATTACTCAGCAGAAATCAAGCCCGAGTTAAAGTGTTGTGTTCATCATGTTAAATCGTTAACTTTTTGTTCAAAATTACTTGAATACTTGTGCAAAAAAGTATGAATGATTGTTTCACTAAAGATAATATGGCACATTCATCACGTCTGCCTGCGATTTACAATCAGACGTTAATGTTATGATCCAACTGTATATGAAAAAGAGAAAAACTACCTGTTATAAAATGATCTGAGCATATCCTCGTACTTTTTGTGGGTGGAAAGAAGTTGCGCCGTTGTTTCACTCGCAGTCGCGCTAGCCACCGTGCTCGTCTTTCACTCCTCACTGTCTTCTGTCTGGTTTAGAATCGCTGCCGGCAGCCGAAAGAACGATCTCATCTTCTCTTCATTCGAGCATCCGTCGGCTGCGCACAAGTTCGCCATAGCGTTGCTCGCTGATTTATCAACTGATTGACCTGTTTTCTAGCTCACACTGATTGTTTTCTAATTCACTCGCATTGACGCCCTGCCCTCCACTGCAAGGGGGCGCACTTCAACATCACATCAGAAGTGTCTTTTCAGAGGCCACGTTACCAAAATTGTACCTCCATTAGGGATGGGAAACCTCTGGCTACCTCACAATATGTTCCGATATGCGATACGAGGCTCACGATAACGATGATCTCACGATATGACGATACCGCGATTATCGGTATACTGGCCAGATAATAAATCCTCGATAATCTACGATAAAACTCAACCCAATCATGGCTCACCTGTTTTCTCAGTTTGGTCTGCAAACTGAGCCATGATTGGGCGTTACCTACTTCCTCAGCACAGGTGATGTCGTCATCAGGCGATAGCAAGTAGAAAAATTACTTTTTAAAGGTATTAATTGTACATGAAAAATAATGAAGTTACCACATTAATTATTGACAATATATTAACTTTTCACTGCTAAAAATTGTTAAAAGGGTCAAGTATCCCTTTAAAAATATTTTAATCGAACTCCCCTGACCGTGTGTCACAACTGTGCACAATGGCGCAAAAACGCCCGACCCTATCCAAGCAAAATACCAAAAATAACAAAAACTGCCCAACGAAACCGAAACCCACGCGACATGCTCAGCTCCAATTGCAAATGATTATGTTTGCATTTTAATGACATCAACTCAAAACGTTTCCCATTTTTCCTCTGCCACAAATCATTCATGTCAGCAGTGTTTGTTTTGATGTCATATGATATGGAGTCATAAGGAAGAACATTCCTAGCTGCCAAAACGCGCATTGTAAATGATTGACTAGCCAGATGGTCTTGACTCTGATGCCAGATACATTTGCCTCCAAATGTGTCACTGCTGTTTGAAGAATTTACACATTGAGATATGCTTTGCTTTGTTTTGGGTGTCAAGTAAATGGTGGTTAAGTGGCAAATAATCAGTGGCGGGCATTTGGGCCTGCAATGGGTGACCTTAGCCAGCTTAATCCAGCTCGGAATGTACCACTCAAGGTTATTTTAGTTAAAGGGATACTTGACTCATTGAGCAACTTTTCAGCAGTGGAAAATTCATATTTTGTCCACAATGAATTTGATAACTTCATTATTTTTAATGTACAAATAAAAAGTAATTGTTCTACTTGCTGTCGACTGATGATGACATCACCTGTGCTGAGTAGGCATTCGGGGTATGAATTGCCTAGTACCTGACGATTCGATCCGTATCACGATTCATAGGTCACGATTCGATTCGATACCGATTAATCCCGATATGAATTTACAAGGCGATTGTTGCAATTTTTTTTTAACTCAAATTTAAAAAATACCATTCAGTAAACTTATACATGTACACTGTAAGATTTGTATGAAAATGTATTATTTATTGATCTGAAACTTGAGTCTTAGAACTGTGAACCACTGTATTTAACAAAAAGGTTTTAACCTTTTTCATGTTTGAACAGCATTGAAATAAAGTATTAAGGCTTAATGTTCCATTAATATAACATTCTTCCATGCTTAAGGTGTGAAAGTTAGATGTTTTGTGGAATATTTTTCCATCAAAAATGGATGTTAAAAAATCGATTCGACTTCCTATTGAATCGATTCGAGAATTGCGTGCTGTAGAATTGCGATATATTGCCGAATCAATTTTTTTTTAACACCCCTAGTAGGTATGTAACGACACATCGTGGTTATTCATCAATAGGATGATTGTCAAAATGACATGCCATGTTGGTGACAAAAGTGGACTTTACGCTATAGACTACAGGCGTATTTACGCAAAAAGTGTCCGTAGCAGACTGAATGAATGAGGAAATGAATTGTCGTGTGTGGCTGAAAGGAGGCGGGGACAGGGAAAAACTCCAGGTTCATTGTGACAAACCTGCTAGCGACCAGGTTAGGGTGATGGACCATGTTACTACGGTAACTGACCGAGATCTTAAATGACCTCTTTTTATGAAACAGGCTAGAGTTCCCTCTTATCCTTTGGTTTCACTTACCTCCCTTTCGGAAACCAGTTTCCCACTTTTCAGGATTTTTGACCCAGGTTTCTCACTAAACCTGCTTTGTGAAATACACCCCTGGAGTTTATGATGCATGCTCTTTAACAGGCCACTTCAGGGTGGGCCGCAACTTTTTTTTTTTTTTTTAATGAACTGCCAGTGAGGACATCAACTGACATTTATTTATAGTCCACGCACTGAATAAACTATAAATGTGTTTGCAATTTGCATGCCCATTTCGTTGATGCCACTAACTGACAGTCATTGGGATGCTCGTGATTTCTTCCGTGTGTGTGTTGTTGTTGTTGTTGTTGTTTTGTAGGCTTCCTTGACTTTTCAAAGGCAATGATTTTATATTAGTTGTTAGCGTAATTGCTGTATAAAGAAACCTCCTGTCGGGAAATGTCATAAATTGTAGTAAATGTGCAGTTGTTTGTTAACAAAATCACGCCTAAAGTACTTCAATGATTTGCACAAACTTTTATGGTGAGGCTAGGCTGAGGCGGGCCAACTAAATTTTTTCGACACTCACCTTTTGGTTGCGCTCAAACTGCTTCAACTCCCATTGCAAATTACATGCATAATACAATAATTTCAACTAATATTACATCACATTGCAAATGAATTTCATATACAATGGGTTTTATGTTTATTAATTTTTTTAAATCATTTTTGTGTGGTATCTCATGTATGCAACACAAAAGTGTCACTTTTTTTCCTGAAAACTCAGCTTGGATAAAATACTGCATGCTAACCTGTAAACTTGAACAGGAAAAGTGCAAAAGAATTGACAAATGGATAGATACAAATTGGATGTACAGATTTGTAACTGTTGATGCTTTTTATTGCATGAATAAATTAATTGAACTTGACATACTGTTATCGGTTCCAAAAGAGCTATGCACTTGTGACTAAGGAATCTTCACATAAAAGTACAAATATTTGTTTTAAAATGAGTCTAGTGAAAGTAGAAGTACTGTATTGATTGAACCGATGTACTGACATCAAAGTAAAAAAAAAGTAGACTCTAAAATGTACATTAAAGTCAAACCTCCACATAAAATAGTTCCTCCCTTTTATTTACTTAGATAGAGCTCATATTGAGAAAAAGAAAAGAAAAAAAAAACACATTACATGGCACATTTGACAAGCAAGAGCTAGCTAGTGGTGTTTTTGTTTTGTTTTTTCATGTCATCAAAAGTTGTTCCAATGGCTTTCATAACCATGTGAACCGAGTACCAAAAAAAAAAAATGCTAAATTTGCTAATAAAAATAAAATGTTGGCACATTACACATTACATTTGCCACAAATTATGCTTGGACGTCAAACAATTCTATTAACTAAGCCATGGCTTGATCATATCTTGGTTCTTCTCAATCTGTTATCATCTGTTGTTGTTTTTGCCCTGCTTCATCGCATTTGAAAGTGTACAGAGTAAAAAAAAAAAATCCGAAAGTACAGAGAGCACCAGAAGAATATACCACTGTTTAAGTCAAAGCGTACGTTCTTTTGATTTATCATACATATAAACGTGACAAGACATGAAACTAAAACGTAAAAGAAAGAAAAGTATTATCAGTAGACTAGTCATAGTTCAACGCGGTTTACATGTTCAGAGGGAGTAGGAAGAAGAACTTATCTAGTCCTACAAAATATTCCTCATGTCAATAGATGATTAGGTTATTCAACAATATAATATAATATTTTCAACAATATATCAAAAATAAAAACAAAACTAGTTTATGCTTACGTTTAGTGTTAATTTCGTCAACAAAAACTAAACAAAAATGATTTCGTCAACACGCATTTTCACCGGACTAAAACTAGACTAGACTAAATTAAAACCCTCATTAATAAACAATAACTGGGACTAAATCAGTATGCATTTTTGTTGACGAATGAAGACGAGACAAAAATGTCCTTCACTTTAAAAAAAAACTGAACTAAAATCTGGAAATATTAGTTCATGAACAAATATGAGACGATTTTGTCAAATCTTGTCTCTGCTAATCTGTCGCATCTGTGACACTGTCATGTGACACATAGTGACAACCCTTTCAAATCTGCAGCTAACGAGTGCAACGTGCACAAACATGGGACACACAGGAAGTGGATTCATGGTGAAAGGTTAAAAATAAATAAATAAATAAATATAGTTATAACGTAACATTAATCCAACGGCTGGAACGTTCCAACAATAATATTATTCAAACCGCTAACTAATGGTGGCTAACTTACTAGCTTGTAGCATGGAGCCATAGCAGCCACTTGTTGATATACTGTAATTGTGTGTCAAGTTGCGTTTTTATCAAAAAGATGAGAGGAAATAATGTTGGACATTTGCTATCTAACGCTATCTGCTGAAAAAAATAAAATAAATAAAAATACAGCGGTGAAATGATTGTCCTGACTAAAACTAGACTAAAACGTTAACAGTTTTCGTTGACCAAAACCAGACGAATAAAATTGTGTTTTCTTTGGCTAAAATAAAGACTAAAATGTCAGATTTATAGTCGACTAAAAATGGACTAAATAAAAACGGGATGAGGTTAACTAACTATGATTAAAAACTAACAAGCGTGTTTGACTCTGGACTAAACTCAGACTAAATTTAAAAATAGCTGATAAAATTAACACTACTTATGTTTTTACCTGATTCATCTAACCATTGTTATTTCAAACATCCAACTATTCCTTCAGTCTGCCGCATTTGGAACTCACCGTCTGACCATGCTTGTAGCGTTTGTTGACCGCAATCAATCATTATGCGTTTAAAGGTTGCCATGATGACGCTTCATACTTGCATCCTTATTAATGCACACTCACATGACATGTTATTTCAATTTCTTAACTGTTTACAAAATGTCACTCGTCATGTATGTTCAAAGTGGCTGTAGCTTGTGGAAGGCCACGTGGCAACAATGTTGATGACGTGACGCGAGCGAGCGAGCGAGCGAGGGCAGGCCTGCCTGTGCTTCCTGATCCTTTTAGCGGCTTTCAAATCAATACGCGTCGATCTGCAGACCCGCGTCCGGCACATGCCGCTCAATCGGTAACACCGTGTACAGACGAGATAAGAGAGGAGATGTTCGCAACAAGCACGACGGGCTGTTTGTGTTTGCTTTGTTGTCGCTGCGGCGGCGGCTGTTTGCCAGACAGCGAGAGGTGAAAATGAGAGCGAAAGTGCAGACTGTTTGCTTCGGGATTTCACATCCCCATTACGGTGATTGTATTATTTTATTTTTATTTTTGGGTGCTTGTCGTGTGCGTATGTGTGTCACGTGCCTCCTCCACCATCGTCGACCTGATCTTTTTCCTCTCTCTCTTGCTTTTCACAGCACTTGTTAGTCGTGTTCTCTGTGCTGTAGAGATTGGAGCGGCTAATTGATGCTGCAAAAATGATAACAAACAGTTGGGTTTGTTTCCAGCCCCTTCTAAAATATAAATATAATACAAGGGTGACCATATTTTGATTTCCCCCCCCCCAAAAAAAGAGGTCACTCTTGAGATAATTAAAGGATACTTCACTTATTTAGCCCATTATAGCAATAAAAGCTAATATTTTGTCTATAATTAATTTGATACGTTCATTATTTTTCACGTACAATTAGTACCTTTAAAAACACATTTTGCAACGTGCTATCGACTGAAAATGACATCACAAGGGCTCAGGTAACCAATCACAGCTCATCTGTTTTCTAGGTTTGGTCATGTGACATTCACAAGCTGAGCTGTGATTGGTTACCTGAGCCCTTTTGATGTCATTTTCATTCTACAACAAGTTGCAAAATGTTTTTAAAGGTACTAATTGTACATGAAAAATAATGAAAATAGCAAATTTATTACAGGCAAAATATTAATGTTTGACTGCCAAAAAATGGCTCAATAAGTAAAGTATCCCTTTAAATGATACTCAAAGTTTACTCGAAGATGAAGTGTGACTATTTTATCGTATTGGTCGTAATGTGAAATGGATATGCAGCTTAATCGTAGATAGCTAAAAAATTATATACAGTGTTCCCTCCAGTGATAATTTTGACAAGAAATTTTAATGTAGTTTTAATTATTGTCTTTTGACTAAAATTAATTAAAATTGTAATCATAATTTAGTCATCTGATTGTATTTTAGTTTTTATCCAATTTTAATCGAAGAAAAAAGAGCAATTTAACAGTTTAGTCGATATTTTCCTTCGGCATACAATTCAGCTGTTATACATAAAATTATAACACACCTATTTGTAACTAGTTTAACACGCAAGACACATTTAATACAACAGTGTATTTATTTTTGATTTGATTTGTTTATTGAACATATAAACAAGTAGCAGAAAAAAATAAAAATTTAAAAGAAAAGAAAAGGAGAACCTTGTACAATCGTCATTAGTCACAGTTTACATGTTCAAGAGGGAGTAGGAAGAAGTTGAAAACTTGTCTAGTCCTACCACTTATTCGTTGTATGTTTAGACATTTCATTATTAATACAATAATAGGTTATAATATTTTTCAAAAGAAAATATATAAACCTGTTCATGTATACAAGTGCACTTGGACATGCGTACATTTGCCAGCAACATATGCACATACAATTCCTAGACATATACCATAATACATTTGTACATCATCATATCCACATACTCACATATACAATTTTCATGCTCTTGTCTGACGTAAGTATTCTTTGTAACTTTGCTTTTAAACAATTTTTTAAATTCAGCAAGTGAGTCACATCTTTTCAGGTCAATTCCAAAATTATTCCACAAATTAACACACCTTTTACAGAAACTTTATTTATTCTTTCAATGAAACATGTTAAGTTTGAGTTCATGACCTATTAAGTTTGGGTTCACGACTGTGAGGTCAAGTGTCTGTTTTAACTGATGTAACCATCATCCGGTTTCAACTGGTTTTATGCTATGTGATGTCATGAGCTTTGTGATGTCCATCTTTAATCCTTGACTTAGTCACAACCAATCAGATCGATTCACTGTCTGCAGTAGCGTTCTGAGAAGTGTTTGTGTTTGTCGGATTATTACCTCTGTTCCTGTGTGCAACTCTCGTTGTTTCTCGTCTAGTCAAGTTTGTTCCACGCCTCTCGATGTGAAGAAATAGTTCAAATCTTATTTGTGTCTGTGCTTTGGGATCCAACCTTCAGCACATAACAGGTTTGAACATTGAGAATGTTTAAACAAGAGAGAAATGTGAGGAAAATGTAAATGCCTCAATGATAAAAGTGTATATACTGTGTGGTGAGATGTTTTAGAGCCTTAAAACATTTATAATAAATATAAAACATTCAGCAAACTATTTTGCGAATTTCATTAATTGCGGGTATTTTTTTTAACCTAATCCCAGAGGAAAAACAAGGGAACACTGTAATCACGCTTATACTTAATTATGTTTTATTGTAATAAAGATGAGTGCGTAGAAGTATGGTAAAATTCTTGTGTAGCTGGTGAGAGGATTGGGAAGGACAGGAAGGCAAGAATCAAGGATAAGGTCAGGCTGTTTTGAGCTTCATGTGGAAAAGTTAAAAAAACAACAACCTCATTGTTAAAAATGAAGCATTTGAGCATAAACGGGCTGGCAAGCTGACATCAAGTGGAATTCACCCACCTTCTGCATCTCAACGGCAACGTGAAGCAGCTCTGGACCAATTGGACAAAGAACTCCTCACTTCTGCTTTGAAAAAGTGCATAGGAAGCGGTCCAGGAATAGATAACCTTTTGTCAATCGACATCATCGTCTTTGCTCGAGATAGGTGAAGCAATTGATCCAGAGCTCTGAAATTTATATAGACTCCTCAGAAATAAATGGACTTGTTGTGGGAATGCTGAGCATTCCCACATATGTTATTGTGAGTTTTATTCTCCAATCTTTTTTTTGCCACGTAACAACTCCCACATAATACTTCCAATTTACACTGTTCAAATTTCACCTAGCTTAAAAAATTCACACCTCCTGGGGTATATCTCGTCTGATTCCACATTACTTACATTATTTGCACAATTTAACTTGTAATATCAACTTTTTCCCATTCATTTTCAATGGCATAGACATTGAACTTTTTCCAAGTATCACTTTTCACGCCCACTTCCATACATATAACTTATCATCATTACAAGGTGTCTTACACTGCTCGGTGGCACAGTTGGTAAAATGCATTGTCCAGTAACCAGGAGGTCATAATTTATCTCTCAATTTACTTCATAAGCATTCCACATGCATTCGAATTTTAGTATTCAGTTATTAGCATTCAGGATTCAGCACGCAATTTCTCCAGAAATTGCACTTAGTCTAGTTTTAATTTGTTGTTATAATAATAGTTCTTTAAGATAAATGAACACATGTGGAGAAATGAACACTGGTTCCTTCAGTAGACAATAAAACAAAAAAACATAACTCTCTTTTGAAGTCAAACTTGAAAAATGAATAATGACCCGGTTCAAAGAGCAACATTTTTTGACCCAATATATATCAATCAATCAATCAATCAATCGAACTTTATTTATATAGCACCTTTCATAATTACAATGCAGCTCAAGGTGCTAAACAATTAAAAAGTCCATAATACAATAAAAAGAAAAAGAAAATAAAATAAAAATAAAATAGATTGCTTTTGGGGAAAAAAAAATGCCATTTGTATTGTGAATTTTTTTTTAAAATGTAATTTTAGAACTGTAATTTTAATACAGTAATGGCACAATATTTTTGCTCACATACACGATACCGTCAGAATCTAATATCTATGCCTATTAGAAGCTTTGATAATTGTGTGTGATTAACCCTTCATGTCATCGCTTTATGTTTGATGTTCCTACTTCTATCTTTTCAATTACTTAATACATCACATGTTTTGTTGTTGCCCCAAGCTGGGAGTCGTGTTGCATTTTTCATCAGAAACGTCCATGTTGGACGGCTGTGCAGTCCTTGAGATGCTCTTCCTGTTTGAAGCGGTGGAAAGACTGCATGCTGGAACTTCATAAAGCTTGCATGTGTTCTCTGGCATGTCGGCCTTGAATTTTTTATTTTGATATTACCGTTAAGGAGGCATTGCTCCACTTCTTCAGCGACACTGAAGTAACAGTCCGCGTCGTCATGTCTTGTCAGGCTTGCCTTATTTTCATGATGTTCATCATCATTTTCATCTTCTGGAACAAGACAATAAAGAACTAGACTAATTCTCATTCTATTGCAGAAATTGCGTGGGAATGCTGAAAGCTAATACCTGAATCATAAGCTGAATGTTTATGAAGGAAATTGAAGGATAAATTATGTGACAATTACAAAGAAATTAACTATTAATTACTACTACTAGTACTAGTACTAGTAGTAGTATTACTAATATTTTTTTAATAGTAACTTGGATTGAATGACAAATTAATAAAAAGAAAGTTAAACTGGGATCTGGTGAAGATGGGATTCAAATCCTCGCCTTCTGTTTACTCAACCAAGTGCGCCACTGAGCAGTATCAGAGCTGGTAATGATGATCAGTTGTATGTATGGAAGTGGACTTGGAAAGTAGCACTTGGAAAAGTTCTATGTCACTTCCATTAAAAATAAATTGGGAAAAGTTGATATTTAACGTTAAATTGTGCGAGTACTGTAAGTAATATGGAATCAGCCGATATATACCCCGGAAGGCGAGAATGTTTGAAGCAAGTTGAAATTTGAATGGTATAAATCGGAACTATATGTGGGAGATGTTTTTCAGCAAAAAAGTGAGGAGAGTAAAAATCCGAATGACATAGATGGGATGCTTTCAGCATTCCCGCAATAACAATTTTATATAGACAAGTTAGGAAAGCTAAACCTTTCTTTGACCACATACTAGAGGTGGGCTTGGTGGCATTTCTCAAAGACTGATGATTGTTGTTAGTTGATCAGAACTGGCGTCAGGAGAATGACTGGATTGACTGGATAAATGAAAGATGATCGCATGTGGTTTTCGGAAGACAACCCTACAAATGAAGCCATAAATTACTATAACCATATACCACTATAACCTATAGCCACGCTGCTGTCGTCATGTTGTGTTGGGGGTGGGGCACGCGAAGCGCAACTGCACGCAATCGATGAAGCCGTTCCAAAATTAGAAATGGCGTCATGGAAACTCCGTTGCATGAGCTAATAATATAATAATATGATCTAATAACGCCACAAATATGCCTAGCAGTAATGCAGCACGTCGGAATGTCATGTTTTCCTCTATTTCCGGGTTTCCTTATGCGCTCAGCTCTCGTCATTTTTGTCCAATGGAAGCACAGATTGTTACGCAGGTCGACGTGATTACGCAATATAGTCCACTTAAAAGCACAATGTAAATACAAACCGCACCAAACAAAAAAAAGTCAGCTTTTGGTCCGGACCAAACAAGCGGACTAAAGGACTTTTCTGGTCTGAATACACCCTCAATGTTATGTAGCGCATTGAGAACACAGCAAATGAAGCCATGAATTACGATAACACTCAAATGCATCAACATGGCTTTAGAGTCATTACTGATTCGGCAGTAACTTCATATGTTTTCCCCCTGGAACACAAAGAATCTAAACACGGCGAACGTTTATGCCCACTATTACATCATGCAACATTACTCGTTTCTAAATCAGTTTGTTGAACTTAATTATTAACTAGAAAAAATGCAATTTCTGGAGAAATTGCGTGTGAAGGTTGTCAGGCTGAATGAAAACGGTGGAATGATATTGAATGGCATGGGATGATACAGAATGACCTGGAAAGAGCTGAAAAGTTGAAAGTTGGAACGGTTTGAATCGGTGAATAACAGCAGAAAACACAAAATGGGGTAAGGTTTGAAGAATCAGGTAGGAAATTAAGGGTGTATTCAGACCTGCACTGTTTGGTCCGCTTTACACGGTCCACAGTTTGTTTCCCACGCTGATCCGGACCTTTTGTGCAGGTCTGAATGCACACAAACGAATCCTGATGCGGCCCGAGACACACTTTTTGAGGTGGTCTCAGGCCGCTTCCAAATGCACTCGGTGCGGTTCGCTCTGCAGTCTGAATACAAACCACGGCTTATCTGCTCCAAGTGCAGGACGTATGCGCCTTTTGGGGCTTAACAAGCCACCGTAGCCAAGCATCGTGTGGAGGAAATATTGCCCGGTAGTGAATATTGTGCTAAAGTCATTCATAATCATGAGTATCCTATTTAGCCACGCTGCTGTCATCATGTTGTGGTGGGGGCGGGGTACGCGAAGTGCAACGACTCCTCCGGTTATTATTGATCGCAATCGACGACACCGTTCCGAAATTAGAAACAGCGTCGCGGAACCTCCGTTGAATGAGCCACCATTGACGCTCGCAAATATCTTGCATCTAATAACGCCGCAAATATGCAGAGCAATAATGCAGCACGTCGGAATGTCATGTTGTCCTCTATTTGCTGGTTTCGTTATGCGTTCAAGCCCTCGTCATTTTTGTCCAATGGGAGCACAGATCGTGGGTCGACGTGATTGTGCAATATAGTCCACTTGCAAAAGGCACATTGTGAATATGAACCGCACCAAACGAAAACAAAAAGAAAGTCCACTTTTGGTCCGGACCAAACAAGTGGACTACAGGACTTTTCTGGTCTAAATACATCCTAAGTAAAGTTTGAAGAATCAAGTAGGGAATGGACTAATAATCATCCCTAAAGTGAAATGAATGAGTTAAATGTGTTGAATGTCACTTTGAAATTATGTAAATGTGAAATGTAGAATCTGCCATTGGGATTAAATTGGGAATAGTAGGGCACAAAATCAGGAATTGTGGGTCAGGTATGAATTTTAGGAATAGCAAATATGGTTCTAATCAAGGCATGAATATTTGGAATATGTTAAAATTGGAATGGCAGGAATCTGATGAATGGAGTAAGTGATGAACAATCAATTAGTAAATGGGGTAAGGTTTGAAGAATCAGGTAGGAAATGGACTAATAATCATCCCTGAAGTGAAAGGAATGAGTTAAATGTTTTGAATATCACTTTGAAATTATGTAAATGTGAAATGTTGAAACTCCCATTCATTGTCAATGGGAAGAAAATAGGGAACAAAATCAGGAATTGTGGGTAAGGCGTGAATATTTGGAATAAGAAAAATGGAAGCAGGAATGGCGTGAATATTTGGAATATGTTAAAATTGGAATGTCAAGAATCGGATGAATTATGTGGAAGTAGATAGATGTCGAAAAACGGGCGGAATAAAATTAATAATAAGTTTAAAGTATTGGAATTAATATTTGCTCACCAGCGAACATACTTCAATCCTCTCAGTCACGGCAGATGTTCTTTTTTTTTTTTTTTTTTTTTTTTTAAATCCAGCCTGTTTTCTATGTCTCCCACAGCCAACACGATGTTTCAAACAATCAGCAAGCTCTGCATGAAGCCTGATAACGATCCTCAGCTGTGTTGGCTGAGGGAGACTTGGAAAACAGGCTGGATAGGGGTGCTCGAGGACCGGGGTTGAGAACCAATGGTGTAGATATATGGTTTCACTTTCACTCTGTGTTTGAATTTTATGTGGAATTTATAGGCAACAATAGCTGAACTTGGGAAAACCGAGCTATGGTTTGTATTAAAGTTGTTTTTGTTTTTTTTGAATGAAGTGAATGGAGGATCGTGCAAGTCTGGCGTCATTCCAAAAAGGAATGTTTGGCGCAAACACAAGAAAACCATTCCGACATAGTAGTGGCAACATCATGCTTTGGATTTCTGTTTTTCTTCAGCTGGGAATAGGGATAGTTAGATAAGAGAGGGAAGTACTAACAGTTTCAAATACCAGTCAGTGTAAGCCCAAAGCCTTCAGGCTTCTGCTAAAAAAAATGTCTGGAAAGCCTACCTGAACTGAATCTAATCTGAAAAATATAGGGGTTAATCATTGGCACTTTAAATGGTGGCAATTGTGTGCTGAGTGATTCCCATTTAACATGAGCTTGAATGTGATCATTGGATGAATCTGAACACAGCCACATTCACCATTTATAAAAGGGTGTGCACACTTGTGCAACCACATTATCTCAGTTGTTCATTGTTACGTACCCTTTTGATTTTTTTTTTTTTCCATTTTAGTTGTAAGGGTTATGGGTCACATAACTGGTGAACAAAAGTTTTGAAATGATTTATTGCGATTTCATAATTTTTGAATCACAATCTGGTATTTGAATGGGGGTGTGTAGACTTTTTATATCGACAGTGTGGTAGACCGACGTATGCTCGCGGTTCAGGATCTGCAGTTTCAATTATTCACAGATTTTTTTCTTTGTCTTTTTGAGAAAATATTGTATTTATTTATTTATTTATTTATTTATTTACTTATTTACGTCTTTGTTTTTTTTTTTTTTTTGTTTTTGTTTTTTTCACGTAAAACACTTACTGGCGGTTTAAACCCTTTTTTTTTTTCTTATACCCTGGTTAAACCTTTTTTTTCCCCCACTGCATATGGCTTGTGTATCCAAAACTGAAGAGACAATCACATCTCAAGTACAAGTTAAATCTTATAGTTGTTTGCTAATGAATGTGCTGATGTAACAGTTGACAAAGCCCGAAGGTTTGTAGTTGTCAATATTCTACAACATAAGCAGAGCAGAATTATTCATCTCATTGGAGCCGCCGTCCACTTTGGGGAATATCCTGAAATAACAGCTACACTCCCGCCCGCCTCGGCAGACGGCTTCATTAGAGCTCGCAGAGCGTGTGAAGCACCCCCCCCCCCCCCCCCCCCCCACACACACACACACACACACACACCCACACACTAATGGGACCACCCAGTCCTACCAAGTCAAACTCCCAGACAACTTCACTTTCATCTCACTCCACCGCCTCCATGTTTTTCTTTTAGTTTTACGTGAGGGATTTGTTTGGTGGCGATCTGTCTTGTCTACTAAATGGCTTCAATTTGATGTTAGGGAATCAACCTGATGTGTATATAAGCATCTTGTCAGGTGTTTGTGCTCATTGGTGAAGTTAAAACTTGGGTCTTGTGTCAAACATGAGCTTTTTTCCCCCCAACTGACCAACCTGGTTAAGTAAAGGCTAAATAAATAAAGGCATAAATAATGCTAACAAAACATGCTAACAGCTTGCATTAGAGTGATGGTGTCCTGACAGTTTAACTCATTCACTGACAGCCATTTTGACTGAAGCAACCGCTTTCGCTCACGGCTGTTTTACTGGATTTTGACTGATTTTTGCAAGGCCCACAGAATATTGCGTTCTATTGCTATAAAAACATGGAACCTACTAAAAGAAAGATTAGAGTCTGTTCTTTCATCAGGAAAAAAAAAAAAGGATATTTGTAACTGTTTCCGTTTTTGCAGCAATTAGCATTAGAATATAGCAAAGTTTCATCATTATTCACAAATCTATTTAGAATTCTAAACAATTGAGCTTTTTTTCAACATGGCCCTGGTTGATCTCTTATACTCTGCTGCCACCTGCTGGCCGTTTTTGTAATAACTACCATTGCTTCAACCATTCTCTGCAGTAGAGAGGCTGCATCATGCCTTCTGTATGCTCTAGCAAAAAAAAAAAACAAAAAAAAACGTATAAATACGACTTTGGGACACTTAAAACATTTAAAATAGAATGTGTTTATATGTTTTTGGAAGCAAATGAGTTAAGCAACAAATATTTGAATGAACGCAAAGAGTGGAGCCGCCCATGCCAACAGACAATATAACTCATAGCCTTATATTCTTCATCCTCTGTGAAGAACTACTAATATTACTGTTGCTTGCTTGGTTTTGACCGGCAACATACATATCTGTAT
This sequence comes from Festucalex cinctus, assembly GCF_051991245.1. Classification (NCBI taxonomy): domain Eukaryota; kingdom Metazoa; phylum Chordata; class Actinopteri; order Syngnathiformes; family Syngnathidae; genus Festucalex; species Festucalex cinctus. The sequence continues at coordinate 24,085,795 of NC_135412.1, read as the reverse complement.
AACTATACTTTTTTTTTTTCTGTACACATTTTTTCTTGTTTTTTGGGGGAGGAAGGCAGGAACAGCTTAAAGTGGAAGTCAAGCTTAACCATTCCTAGACAATAATATGTTAGATGGGACCTCACTAGTCTAAACATGAAATTCTGATTAATTTATTTACCCCGAAAAAACAAACAAACCTATAAATATGTTCTATTTTAAATATTACCATGCTCCCAAATATGTATTTATACGTTTTGGCTTTGATGCAACCTCTGAACTGAAGAGAATGCTTGAAACAATGGTAGTTATTACAAAAACGGCCAGCAGATGGCAGCAGAGTATAAGAGATCAAAAAGCTTTTTCCCCCACTATTTTAAACAGATTAGTGAATGATGATTAAACTTAGTCATATTCTAATGCTAATTGATGCAAAATGGAAACAGATAGAAATAATCCTTTTTTCCTGATGAAAGAAGAGACTTTAATCTTTCTTTTGGTAGGTTCCATGTTTTTATAGCAAAAGGACACCATATTCTGTGGGCCTCACAAAATCAGTGAAAATCCAGTAACACAGCGAAATATCCTAGGAGTGAATGAGTTAATATTACGTTTTTGGAATATGAGTTATGAAGCAAAATGCAGCTGTTTGTTTTTTTTGTTTTTTTCCATCTCAGGGGGCGGCCATTTTGATACTTGCTGTCATCTGAAGATGACATCACAGTTGCACGGGCAATGACCAATCACAGCTCACTTGTTCTCTGAAGCTGTACTGTGATTGGTTGTTACCCGAGACCTGAGCAACTGTGATGTCATCTTCAGTCGATAGCAAGTGGCAAAATGGCCGCCCCCTGCGATGGAAAAAAACGGCTGGATTTTGCTTCTTAACTCATGTTCCACTAATGCAGTATTAACCAGAATGCAATATTTAGACTAGTGGGACTGCATAGAGCATATTATTGTCAAAAATAATTTTTGGGGTTGACTTCTGCTTTAATGGCATTTCCAGTCATTTCAATGAGACTGGTGATGTGTATCTCAAGGCACCACTGTACGGACTTAATTTCAACATTTATATATATATAACATGTTTTTGGGCTTATTAGGTCACACTGAAGACCTTTTTGTCATGCTTTACCTGACATACAGTATCAAAATCACATCATGAACAGTGAGCTTACACCCACACTCAAAAACCTGGTTGTGTAATAGCGCATTTCAGAGGCTCACCAATTAAAAAAAATGCCCTCCTGTAAAACAACATGCTTGTCACTAGAGGTGATCTTTACTTTGTCGTCTGATTGATTACGTGTGATGCTGTGAGCCAATTGTTAATCGTTTTTAGGAGCAATAGAAGCGTATTGAACATTCGCACCAAATCCCCTTTTGCCTTTCTTCGCTTTATCCTCTGACTTAAATTGTCGTCATGTATTAGCAGCACCTACCAAACTTCCATTTTGTTTCCCTCCTCTTCAGGTACCACCCGCGCCCCCCGAGACGGCGAGGTGCCAGGGGTGGATTACAACTTCCTGTCAGTGGATGACTTCCTCCAACTCGAAGAGAGTGGCACACTGCTCGAAATTGGAACGTATGAGGGTGAGGATGACGATGATCATGACGAAGGCGGACAATGCTGTGTGACTTGGGCAGGTGTTCTGATTCATCACAGTAAGAAATAATCCAAATGAATGTTTGCGACATGCAGGTGGGCTGCAAGATTTGGAACAGTTGATTTAGATAAGACATGATTTGCGGGAACGGGGTCACGCTACATCTGCCCCTCTCGTTCTGATTAGGACCGTGTTTTACCGTGCTCTAAATCTCAGACTTAAACAAACCTGTGCTGTGTGCATGTATAAATGTGCCTCATGTGGAGGGAGATGTTTGCATGCAAGTATGTACTGTAAGTAATTGTGTGTGTTTGGGGGAAGGCTTTGTGATTGTGTGTTTGTAGGCCTGGGAGAGAATGTTACAACATTAATCTGCTTGGCAGCAGTCCACAACTCTGTGTTGGCACTTGGCACATTTCGCGCAGACAAAGACACAAACCTGTCCACAGGAGTGTGTGACCAGCAAACTGAGGGAGACTGGATTCATTCATAACTATAACTAATATGATAACTCGTGTTACTGTAATAGCCTGCTAATATACAAACGTATAAAATGAGACTTTTTTTTTTCTCTAAAAATCAAGCCACTGTCTCCACTCTCGGGCGTAGTGTTAATTTCGTCAACGAAAACTAAACAAAAAAACCCACACATTTTTCACCAGACTCTAAAACTAGACTAGATTAGACTAGACAAGACTAAACCCAAAATAAATGACAGGAAGCAGTCAAGATGCTTCCATGGTAACAACTAAACAAAATAATTCAACAGCATGACCTTGTGCTATAGATAATTACTTTCCTTGCCTTCTGTTGTTGCAGCGAAGATGATAGTGAACATGTTGATTCAAGTGTTGTCATAGTCAATTCTATGCAGATGATATTAATCTGGGGAAAGTCTTTGCTAAACTAGACTAAGTGCAATTTCTGTAGAAATTGCGTGGAAATGCTGAAAGCCGAATGCGAATAGCCGAATGCTAAGCTGAATGCTTATGAAGTAAATTGAAAGATAAATTATGTGAAAATTACAAAGTTTTAATTGAAGTTGAAAGATAAATTAATAAAAAGACAACTTGAACTGTTAATCTGTCTAAGGTGGGATTTAATCATTTCAGAGAAATTATAATCGATTTCCTGAAAAGATAAGTCAGTTATTATCAAACCATCGAATGTACTAAAATGTGGTCCAAGCGGGGTTTGAACCCAGACTCTCCATGGTGGAAGAAACTGCTCTAATAACTGAGATAACTTGCCTTGTTCAAATTCATGGCTAATGGCGTATTTATTTTAAAAATATCTCATGAAAGCCAAAATGCATTTAATGATTTCAGTGAAATTGTAATGCATTTCCTGATATGATAGTCAGTTGGTATACAGTTATATCACGAAGCATAATTGCCATGGATATATTTGCAATGCACAGTTAGACATGGGATTTGAACCCAGGACCTCCTGGTTACTGGACAATGCACTTAACCAAGTGCGCCACTGAGCAGTGCCAGAGAGCTGGTAATGATGATCAGTTGTATGTATGGAAGTGGGTATGGAAAGTGGGACTTCGAAAAAGTTCAACGTCAGACCCATTGAAAATGAATGGGGGGAAAAGTTGATGTTTAATGTTAAATTGTGATAGTACTGTAAGTAATGTGGAATCAGATGATATATACCCCGGAAAGCATGAATTTTTGAAGCAAGTTGAAATTTGAACGGTGCAAATCGGAAGTATTATGTGGGAGTTGTTTATCTGTAAATAAGCAAGGAGAGTAAAAATCCGAATAACATATGTGGGATGCTTTCAGCATTCCCACAATAAAGCAAGCCAAGCTAAAGCTAAGGCAAGAAACTGACCTGCATGCCAGCTAGGATTTATCGTGATTCTGTTTTATGTCTTTTCAGCATTCGACGATGAGTTTAATTCTGCAAGCTCTTTCTTTTCTGCGCCTAATCTCTGTTCTGGAGTGTCTTTTTCTCCCTCTCCCTCTCAAGCATGCTAATGTCCTCCTTGTTGCCTAGGTAACTATTATGGGACCCCCAAGCCGCCGAGGCAGCCCGTCATTGGGACAGTGATTGCGGGAGATGCAGACTCTCGGCAGTCCACGCCGAAGCGCACCAAGTCCTACAATGACATGCAAAGCGTCCGAGTAGTGCCTGCTGACGACGACGATGACGACCAGGCCTCGGAAATGAACAACACTTTTACAGGTGAGAGCGTCGCACTTCATTTCCCGCCTCAATGTCCCTTTTCTCTCACACTCTGTGTTCTTCCTCCCTCGAGAAGAGTGCGCGCCGAGATGCGTTTGTCCGAGATCAGGGACACACTTGGAGGGGGATAATTATGTGTGTGTTTTCTTCCATGTCTGGTGGTTACATCATGTCTTTGTCAGGCTGAGTTCTTTGCGCTCAAGCATCCAAACACTGCCATCTGCCTGCCAGGAGGGGAGAGAGATTATTCAGGCCAATGTTTTGAGAGCCAAATGTGATTGCTTTCATTATGCATTTAGGATACCATACAATAAAAAGCCTTTATTGCCCACGTGTTGTACAGATACAAGTACAACAATATTGTGGCACAACTCAAGAATGGTGTATTGAAGAATTACTAATAAAATAGCAAAATAAATATAACAAATAGTATACAAGACTTAAGTTTCGCAGTACAAATGGAAGTAAGGCAGAGGTTTCAGGTGTAAAAAAATAAAAAGCAACATGGAGTAAGTGTAAGTGGAGTAAATTGTAGTGGACATGACATATTTGGGCGTCTAAACCAATAAAAACTCATAATTTTGATGATGTCAACACTTCTGGTTCATCATTGGATCCTAGCTAACCAATCACAATCGCAAGTTGATTTGCATGATGTTCATGTTAAAAATGTTACTTTAAAGCGATACACCACTTATTAATCATTTTCCAGTATTGAATTAGGCATTGTGTATGTTCCTGGTCATGTGATTGTGATGACATATCCTGTGCGTAACCGGAAGCCGTCTTCGCTCATTTGAATGGGATATAATGTGCAAGAAAAAGACGTCGTCAATCCCAAATACTGCGCCAATTCTGTTCAGAGTAAAGTCCTCAACACGTCCGATTTCATGTCATTCCGTGTGGGGTGGGGCGGTGGGAATTGGCCGCGCCTAATGTGGGCTAAAGCGTGCTTAGCACACGACATGTAACTTTTAGCCTAGCAGAGTGAAAGTCACCCGGATGTTTATCGTCCACTTTGACTCGCCGGCGGCTGGATTTGCCAGTTTCATCCGGCTTTCAGTTGGAAACAAATCTTTGGTGAATCCTCCGTGGCTGAACTGCTTTTGAAGAAGTGCTTCTTTGCTGTAAGGCGTAATTCTACCTTTGATGTCCGCCGTGGGATGCGATAATTCCTCGTGAGTTCTTTGTTGTCATTTATTCAATGTGTATTTTACGTCACCATGATCACGTGACTGTCCATACAATACTTTTAACGCAAAAATATTCATATTCGTGCTATAAAATCACAATTGCTTAACATAAATTGGCAATTTTTTCAGGGAAGACTTGTGCCATTGTGATTGGTTAGCAGGGTTCCAATCGTGAACCAGAAGTGTTGACATCATCCAAATTATGCGTTTTTATTGGTTCAGACACGTTAGCTTGTGAGCTACCTGGTGAGCTAGCTGGTAGCTAGCACCTCTACAGCGTGCTCCGCAACAGCCTGGTGGGATATTCCAGCCATCAGTCGTTTAGCTCAGTGGTCCCCAACCTTTTTTCCACCACGGACCAGTTCATACAAGTCCACAACTTCCGCGGACCGGCATCCCAGCGGGGTGAGGGGATTTAGGAAGTCAGGCGTCTCGTAACAAGGTAAATTTCCGGTATATTTCAAATAAAACAGTTTGCGAAGTCGTTTTTTTGGGAGGGGAAGCTAGCTAACTACGTAGCATGACAGCAACGTCAGCAAGTCTGACATTTGAGACAAAAAAAAAAATCAGCTCAGAATAAATTAAACATGACAAAATAACACTATTTAAACACAAAACGTACTTACCCATTGTAAAAGACGGCAAAAGAGGCTCTCGTCTTTCTAACACGTTTCTTTATTGACCACCCGAACTCCCCGCGCCTGCGCACAACTCTCTCGCGAGACTCCGCGAGTTATTGACACTGAATTACCATGCAGCTATAATATATGCACAAACATAAATGTTACATCATTATATGACATCTCCCCCTCTTTTGTGTTATTTCCAATAACAAAATAAATCTTATGCTGGACAGCAGATACCAGTTATCACTAGCATAATGTACCATTGTTTCTTCTATTAAAGAAATGAGTCAACTTAAATTTGCACCAACATAAATTAGTTCTGCATACAAATAATATCAACATTGTCAAAACCAACACAAATTTCAACTTTTCCAACATTTTCTCCTTATAGTTTTCTCTTTTTTTTTCCCCCCCACATTCAAATTTCCATTCTCCTTTTCGCATCATTTCCTCCTTCTCCCCACCCAAAGGCCATGTGACTCGCTGTCATCACAGGTCAAGCCTGCTGACAGGTTTGCTCACCCGCCCCGAACGGGTTACCACCTGAGTAGGTGAGGAACTTGAGGATGTAAACACACCCTGACGAACAGGAACAGGGTCCACTATGTCGGTGCTGGCAGAGTGGGTGTCTGTTGCCTTGCATTCCTCGGGTGCTGCTGGAACAGGCTGGGGAACCGGCCCAGGATGAAGGTGACGGCGATTCCGCCTCAACTCTGCCACTTGTGGCGTCTGGATGATGAACGATCTTGGTGTCGTGCTCTCCCGTGAGACCACCGCCGGAAAACACCAAGACTTCTCATGGTCCAATTTGGAATATACCTGATCCCCTGGCTGAAGGGCAGGCAAGGTTCTGGCTCCATGGCGACGGTTGAAGTAATGAGCTTGCTTCGCCTTTTCCTTCTTGTCTGTTTCCTCCACGGCCGTCCTGCTGGGCCACTTTGGTCTGAGGTTTCTCTCCAGGGTCGGGAGTGTTGTTCTGATTTTCCTCCCCATCAATAACTCAGCCGGACTGTACCCTGTGGTGGAACAGGGAGTAGCTCGATAGCACATAAGCGCCATGACAGGATCCTCCTGCTTTAAAATCTTCTTCGCCGTCTGCACAGCCCTCTCTGCGTGCCCGTTGCCCTGCGGATGATGAGGACTGGACGTGAAATGTTGGAAGTCGAGTTGCTTCGCAAACTCCTGAAATTCAGTACTTGTGAACTGGGGACCATTGTCACTTACTACTTCGTTTGGAATTCCAAATCTAGCGAAAACTGACCTCAGCTTTTTGATCATCTGCGTGCTTGTTGTGGATGGCAGGTGTAGTATTTCAATGAATCTCGAATAGTAGTCTGAGACAACAAGGTAGTGGTGTTGTTTAAATTCACAGAGGTCCATATCTACTCTCTTCCAGGGTCGCTCCGGAAGCGGTGTGGATAGGAGTGGCTCCTTCTTTTGAGTTCTTCTCATTTCATGACACACTTGACATGATGTCACAAGTTTGCTTATTTCTGACGAAAGTCCAGGCCACCACACTGATGAACCTGCTCTCTGCCTACATTTGATAAGGCCTTGATGTCCTTCGTGAATTTTCTGAAGTACTTCATCTCTCATCGATCGTGGCACAACAATCCTACATCCTCTCAGAACTAAGCCATCGTGCACTGACAACTCAGACTTGACTTGAACATACGCTCTAGCATCTACTGGCACTTTACTGATGTGCTCAGGCCATCCTTTCTCTATGAGCGATGTCACACAAAGCAGTTCGGTATCAGCGGCTGTTGCTACCCTGATTTCATCCAACTTGCTTGCAGATGCTGGGATCCCTTCCACCACACTAACCACATAGCAGGCCACATCACTGTGCGTTTCATCTGATGTGCTAATGTTAGTAATCGGGCTGCGTGACAGCGTGTCCGCAACAATCAGGGTTTTCCCAGGAGCATATTCGGCGACGGGGTTGAACCTCATGAGCCTCATGAGGAGACGCTGGCAACGTAAGGGTACATTGTCCAAGCTCCGGCTATTAATGAGAGGCACAAGCGGCTTGTGATCAGTTATGAGCTTAAACTGTTCCAGCCCATTAAGGTACCTGTCAAACTTCTCGCATGCCCAGACTCCTGCTAACGCCTCCTTTTCTATCTGTGCGTAGCGAGATTCTGCATCACTGAGCCTGCGGGAGCAATATGCTACTGGCTTCCAGTGACCTCCTTGGAGTTGGAGTAGCACACCACCCAGTCCAAAACTACTAGCGTCAGCCGACACAGCTGTTGGCTTGCTCACGTCGTAGTAGGCAAGCACCGGTGCAGTTGTTAGCATGTGTTTAATGTTCTCGAAAGCCGTTTGTTGAGCATGACTCCATGTCCATACAGCATCGTTCTTTAGGAGCTCATGCATTGGCTGGCCCACCGTAGAGAGGTTTGGAATGTACCATCCCAGGTAATTCACCATTCCCAAAATCCTCTTCAGCTCTTTCACATCAGCTGGTGGTGACAGCTGCCGAATAGCCTCCACTTTGTCGGGATCGGGCCGGATACCAGACCCGTCAATGAGGTGTCCAAGGAACCTCAGCTGGCTCTGTTTGATTGAACACTTCTCTTTGTTGAGCTTTAAGCCAGCAGATTCAATGCGTTGCATTACCTTTTCTAAGCGGTCATCATGTTCCTCCTCTGTGGCCCCGTACACCAGGACATCATCCATGAAGACCTCCACACCTTGCAGGCCCTGAAGAGTCTCCATCATCTTCCTCTGGAAGATCTCAGGTGCACTTGTGATTCCAAACGGGAGTCGTTTGAAGTTGAAGCGGCCAAACGGTGTGATGAACGTAGTGAGCTTACAGCAGTCTGGGTGGAGGGGTATCTGGAAAAACCCGCTGGCTGCATCCAGAGAGGAAAAGACTGTAGCTCCGCTTAGTTTAGCGATGATCTCTTCTGCAGTAGGCAAAATGTACCGTTCTCTTTTAACAGCTTCATTCAGCCTTTTAAGGTCGACGCAGATGCGGGCTTTGCCTGTACTTTTCTTCAGGACTGGCACCATGGGTGCACACCAGTCTATGGGCTGGGTAACCCTCTCTATTATGCCATTCTGCTCCATCCTCTGTAGCTCATCTTTCACTCGTTGCATCATCGGGAGAGGAACACGCCGTGCTGTGTGCACAGCATATGGCTGAGCATTGTCTTTTAGTTGTATTTTCACTGGTTCGGTCTTTAAGGTCCCGTGCTCACCATATGCATGAATGTGGCCTTGATTGGTCACCATCTCATCCACTCTCCTCACCAAATTCATCTTCACTGACATTGGTCGGCTGAGGAGGTTATTCACTGTGCGCCCACGGATAACATAGACTGTGATTGGGTAAGTTTTGCCCTTGTAGCTTACTGTGCTTTGAATCTGCCCTAAGCACTGCAATTCCCCCCCTGGGCTGTCGAGTGGAATATCAGCAGGCTGGAGTTGTGTGTTTTCGTGAAGCGAGTGATAGGTCTGTTCACAAATGACGTTCACGTCTGCCCCTGTGTCAATTTTAAACACAACTGGTGCAGATCCCAGTAACAACTTGACGGCCCATTGCTCAGAAGCCCCTTCTGGTTTCGTCACAGCCCCTAGGAAAAATGGCTGCTGCTGCTGCTGTTGTTCTGCCTGCTCTGTGACCTCACTCACCGCTTTCTTATTCCTACACACTCTGCTCCAATGTCCAACTTTGTTGCACGAGTTACACACAGATTTCTTAACGGGGCAATTTTCATTTTTGTCATGCCTAGCTTTCCCGCATTTACCACATTGTCCATAATGTCCTTCTCTTTGCTTACCGTGGCCTTTGGTGCGCTTTTGGTATTTGCTAGCGACTTCACGTACCATCACCGATGTCTCTCCCTGCATGCTGATTTGAGACGCCACTTCCTCAGACTGCCTGACGGTCTCAATGGTCAGCGCGAGCGTCAGGTCGTTTGTCAGCTGCAGCTTACGTGAAACTTCTTTGTCTAATATTCCCACGACGATCCTGTCGCGGATATTCTCTTCTCGGGTCGCACCGAAGTCACAATGCTCCGACAGTTCGTACAAGGCCCGGATGAATGTCTCCGCCTTCTCACCCGGCCGTTGCGCCCGCTGGTGAAAACATGCTCGTTCATGTATCACGTTTCTCCGCGGCACAAAGTACTCATCGAACTTGCCAAGCACCCGTTCAAAGTCATTCCTGTGTCCCTCTTCGTTGAAGGCAAACGACCTGTAGATGTTTTCGGCCTCGCTACCCATGGCGTAAATCAGGCTGCTTACTTGCACCGCGCCATCTTCTCTGTCGAGTTTCGTAGCGGTCCTAAATCTCACAAAACGCTGCCTCCAGTCTGGCCACTCACCAGGCTTATCGAAGGGGAAGCTCATCGGTGGAGTAAACTTTGCCATTGTTTCTAGTTCACTTCTGACACCATGTAAAAGACGGCAAAAGCGGCTCTCGTCTTTCTAACACGTTTCTTTATTGACCACCCGAACTCCCCGCGCCTGCGCACAACTCTCTCGCGAGACTCCGCGAGTTATTGACACTGAATTACCATGCAGCTATGATATATGCACAAACATAAATGTTACATCATTATATGACACCCATGGTAGAAGAGCCATTGTAGAAGTCCCAGAAATGATGTCCAAAAAGCATATGGATGTGACAACAGGCAAGTGTGGCTATGTTTACAAATAGTACTCTCTCTATACACGGTTGTTATCGCTGAACCCCCGTCATCCTGTGGTTTTTAGCATCTTGACATGCTTCAAGAGTCCGTCGTAAACAGAGAGAATCCAGTCACTTTTCAAAACAAATCATTTTAAAAGCCTCAGCTAATCAATTAACCGGAAGTACAGTAAGTTTGCACAGTAAGTTTTTTTTATTCTATCAGTTGTGCTGCTGCCACGGCCCGGTGGTTGGTGACCACTGGTTTAGCTAATATATACTGTATTCATGGCACAAACATATGTGTATGTGAACATAAAATATATACAAGGTGAAGTAGAATTCATTTAATTAGCGGATTGGTTTTCGTGCGATAAGCAGTTTCGCCCACAGGATTTGCAAAAGGACTGGGAAGCACTTTTATATACAGTATGCCATTTTTGTTTTTAGTTTCTTGAAGCTCTTTGCTGTTTTGTGAGTTTCCCTTCCCACCTCTCTTGTATACTGTGTATGTGTGCCCTCCTTGTGTCCACTTGCCAGGCTGCCAGAATGTTGAATTAGCATTTGATCAGGCCTGAAAGGAGCACGGAAGTGGTGGGACCAGAGCTGGGAAATGAGTGGGAGGCTGAGATTGAGAAATCTCGTTTATGGAGAAGGAAGCTTAAAACAGTTTGGAAAAGACTGTTGGTGGTCAAATTAGCATATTCCTGGGGTCCTTTCAGTACACCATCAATGGGGGCTGTTTTAGGGTGCGATGTTGAATAATAACGACTTGCTTATTTCCACTGTTCTTCACATAAACTGTCTTTTTTTTTGTTCTCCTATGTTGTTCCTTGTCGTGCCCGTTTTGTTACCCAGGATCCTTAGTGCGTAGTCTCTTCCCCTCTCCTTTGTTGTGCGCAGGTAACCCTAGCGACCAGGACGAGAGCCGCGGCGGCATCCTCCGGCCGTACCCCGCACGCGACAACGCTCCTTCCTGCGGTCTGAACAATGTGGCCATCTCCACGGCGGACAGCGGGCAGCAGACCCTGGCCGAGCCGCAGGTCTCCCCAGACGATACGTTGGGGCCGCTGCCCGAAAACTGGGAGATGGCGTACACCGAGAACGGAGAGCTTTACTTCATAGAGTATGTGCTCGAGCATGAAAGTGCTCCAAATTCGGCGGCATGGATTCACCTTTTGCTAGAAATGAAATAGTCAACGTAGCTCTAAATGTAGTCAACGCATCTTGTGTTGCACGTCCAGTCGCTTGTCCTCCCAATATTGTGGCTTTAAAGTGGAAGTCCACTTTAAGCATTTCTTGACAATAATATGTTATATGTCACCTCACTAGTCTAAACATGACATTCCGATGAATGTGACTTTTGTGGAATATGAGTTATGAAGCAAAATCCAGCCGTTTTTATCCATTTCAGGGGGCGGCCATTTTGCCACTTGCTGTCGACTGAAGACGACATCAGTGTTGCTCAGGGCTCATGCTGCATTCGAGGAAGGTCGGAAGTCAGATTTGGCTTTTCCCAGTTCCGACCTGAAAGCATTTATGGTGAAAGTAAACAACCAAAAATGGCGGATAGTGATATATTGTTTTTTAATTTGGTCCTCAAAACACATTTTGACCTCCACCAAACTTGCCTGTTTTTTATGTTATTTCATAAGCATTCCGTACAGTTCAGTAATTGACCATATAATTTCATGCATCGAGATAACGGCATACTGTCATGTACGTTGCGTTATGTGAAGTTTTCTTGAATATTTATAAATGCAGAAAGCTATCTAGTTTTATACTCTGGTAAATTGTGTTTTACCATTCACGATATGTGTTAGCGGGCGCCATTGTAGTGATGTCACATCGAAGTCGGTTGGTGAAGTCGTGGTACTTTCGTTTTTCCGACTTCGCAAGTAGGATTTCCAAGTTCAAGGGGGCGTTCCCGTACGCGCTTCCTGGTTTGAAGTCGGAGAAGTCCGACCTCCCACTTTCCTCAAATGCAGCATTAGGCAACAAACAATCAAAGCTCGCCTGTTTTCTGAAGTTGCGCTGTGATTGGTTGTTGACTGAGACCTGAGCAGGTGGCAAAATGGCCGCTGCCTGAGATGGATAAACGCATCTGGATTTTGCTGCTTACCTCATATTCCACTAACACAATATTTACCAGAATACCATATTTAGGCTACATAGAATAGCACGGTAGATGAGTGGTTAGCACAGCCGCCTCCCAGTACTGAGGACTCGGGTTAGAGTCCAGGCTCCGGCCTTCCTGGGTGGAGTTTGCATGTTCTCCCCGTGCTCGCGTGGGTCTTCTCCGGATACTCCGGTCTCCTCCCACATTCCAAAGACATGCATGGCAGGTTAATTGGGCGCTCCGAATTGTCCCTATGTGTGCTTGTGCGTGTGGATGGTTGTTCGTCTCTGTGTGCCCTGCGATTGGCTGACAACCGGTCCAGGGTGCCCCCCCGCCTACTGCCCAGAGCCAGCTGAGGTAGGCTCCAGCACCCCCTGCGACCCTTGTGAGGAATAAGCGGTCAAGAAAATGGATGAATAGAACATATTATTGTCCCAAAAAAAAGTTTGGGTTGACTTCCGTTTTAAGGCCCGCCCAACCCTCCACGCCTTCTTTGTTAATCCCCCGCATGTGTGGATCTCCAAAGGAGATCAAACCCCGATCACCTGATTTCCTCCACCTCTCTGTCCTCTCTGCAGCACAACAAAGGCACACCACCAGGACATGGCTGTGCATTTACAGAGCTTGTATGTTCATTTTTTTCCAATCACTATTGTTTCTTTTTACTTTGAAGGGGAAAAAAAAAACAGCGATTGATTGTTTCTATTTTGGCTGTGTTGCTCTGTTACTTGAATTTGTCTGTGCAGCAGAGGCCTGCTGCATTCCTTGATAAACAAACGTGTTTCAAATTGAAGTTGACATGTGACTTGTGTTTTAGCTAAGAGGCCCTTTTGAAGTATTGTTGTTGTTTTTTTTCCTTTCAGCCACAACACAAAGACCACATCATGGTTGGATCCTCGGTGTCGAGACAAAGCCTCCGGGCCTCTGGAAGAGGGCGATGACGATGGTAAGATAGCCCGCCACGGAACATAGTGGGCTTCTTTCGCAGTGTGAAATAATATTTCGGTGTCAAGGGAGAAATAAGACAAGAATTTGACAAGTACATCATGTCCAAGAGGCAGCTTGATGAGGAACATTTACAAACCTTGGTAAATTGCGCCATCTAGTGTGCAAAGACGAAATTAGCCACTGTCGGTTTTGAGATGATGCCACATCCTTTATTCAGGGGTTTCTCCTTCCTGTTTTTCCTCCTGTCGTTTCATTTGTCATTTTATTCCATCCTTTATTCTCCTCCACTCCCCGTCCCTTCTCTGTATCTTCATTTTGTTGTTCATTGGTTTCCATCCTGCTTTCACCTTGGAGAAGAGGGGATGCCTACGGAGGACCTGGAGAGCGATCTAGGTAGGATGTGTCAATTTTGTATCATCTTGCTCACTAGCAGCAGGTTTACACAAACACAATTTTTTGGTTCAACATAATTTTTCATGGAGAGACAGGTCACAGTAGTTAAAAAAAAATACAATAATAAAATGAAAAACAAATTTTTTTTTTGCCGTAACTGGCAACCCTCCTGCAAGCGTTATTTTTGCCGTGAATGTCTCCAATTGGTCAGTCAGAGGAACAAGAAAATGCCGTGATTGCTTGTAGACATTACTAACGGGTTGTGAATAACACAAATGTGCACGTTTTATATTTTTCATTTAGGGCCCTGTGCAATAGCAACATGCACACCATCTCGTCGAGAGCACATTAGCTTAGCGGCTGGTTAGCATCACAAACTCACGGCAACTAGGTGGAGGCTCGGCGAGTTACCGGTCACGGTAAAATAACCGCCGCGGATTGTTTTTCTTGGTCAAAAAATACGCAAACCCTTCAAGTATTATCCAACCACCGTCTGCTTTTTTTTCATGAGGAGTGCGTCTAATCAAGAACTTTTGTTCACTTTTACGCCCAACAACATGATCTGTTTCCTTGTCTTCCTCGCTGTGCATCCTCTTAACTTTCATGCCAACAGTTTCCCTGCACACTTTGCAAACGATTGTTTTTTGGGGGTTTTTTGCCTTATGTCTGACCTTTTGTAACCAAAACAGCCTCCACATGATGAAGATAGCTCACTCCCACTTTGCCGAAGACGCGGCAGAACTGGCTGCTCACAGGCTCACACGTTTTTATTCAGCGGTAGCAAAATATGTCCAAATGGACAATATGACGTATGATGTTACTGATTACGTCATCGCATCAATTTCGTGATATTTCAAATTTATATCACCCAAAAAAATACACCGGTAATATTGTAGAAGGTATGATATGGAACCACCCCTAGTACAAACGAAAACATGCAATACACTTGGGTCCGCTTCTTACCAGTATGGCACATTAGGATGGGATCAATCAACATTTCTCACCTTCTGTCAAAAATGTCTAAAGATGAAACTTGGACGCCGGGCTGCTCTGGAGCAAGTTTGCGGTCCTATGGCAGGCTGGAAATGAGGCCCCGCTCCTCTGTATGAAATAGAAAAAGTGAGATGCAACAGCATGCAGACAATTCCTGACATAAATGTTACAGTGCGTTTTATTCTAACACTGGCCAGTTGTCTGATTATTGACATTGCAACAAAACCAAGTCATGATTTCATTTCCGATGCTTTGTGACAGCTATGCACAAACGCTCGACGCATTATTTCAGCCTCACAAATAATCCATTTGTGCTCAATGTGCCGATTTGACATGAGAGTCGTTTGTTGTTCAGTGTTTTTACGCTCTGCGTCTCCTTCCTTTCAGAGCTGCCGCCAGGATGGGAGAGGATAGATGACCCCGTGTACGGAATTTACTACGTCGAGTAAGTCAATCGCCTTGTTGGCACGTCACCTCGCCGCTCCAAAGGAAATGAAGCCGTCTTCTCTTATAAATACGCTTGACTACGCATTGAGCTGTCAAATCTAACGAAGCTTTTTTTCCCCCTCCCCTCGCCGCCAGTCACATAAACAGGAAGACCCAGTACGAGAACCCGGTGGTGGAGGCGCGGTGTCGCAAAATCCTGCAGGAGCAGCAGCCGCAGCCTCCAGAAGGTGAGCGGTACATTCGAGGTTGGTTTCCTGCACGTTTCTTTCTTTTATTCTTTTTTTCTTTCTTTCTTTCTTTCTTTCTTTCTTTCTTTCTTTCTTTCTTTCTTTCTTTCTTTCTTTCTTTCTTTCTTTCTTTCTTTCTTTCTTTCTTTCTTTCTTTCGTGCTTGTTGTTATTGTCCACAGCTCACCGGGGTTTGGGCGCGCCAATCTTGATTTGCTGTGTCTTCAAGACAAAAGCATCCCCTTGCCAAATGAGGCAAATTTATTGGAAAACTTGATTTGAATTAGAGCCGTCCCAAGCCATGGTGTTGCTCTTTGTAGTTTTTATTTTAGTGATCGAAATCTATATTTAGGGCTTTAGGGATAGACCGATTTTCAGCTGATTATTAGCGCCGATATTGGGCCCTTTTGAAGCATATCGGGGCAACAAGAGGTCAGTTTAGGACTGCTGGCACATTTGGCACTGATTAGAGTCTAAATTCTTTGTTTGTTTTTGTTTTTTGTTTAAGTATTCATTAACTTTGCGAGACACGCTAATAGTATTTTGTTTACATTTTTAAACAAAGATATCTAGGCTGTTAAATAAACTGGAACTTTAAACAAATTAGGGATGTCAGATGATTAATTTTTTATGGTAATTAATCACATGACTTCAATCGTTAACTCACGATTACGGTAATCTAAAATTTTATATGTTCTAAATGTACAATAAAGATGTACAATTTTTTTCTCAAGTTTTCAATACTCTTGTAAACAATAAAAATGGGGAAAAAAGTGTTGAAATAATAGAAATATGGCTGCATCTTTTACTCATTGATACAGTAATTTCATAATTCATAAAATTGAGTTAAAATTAAAGTGATGTACTGTACTGTAAAAAAAAACAGTGTGATATTGATTTGTGTTGAGGTCATTTTTCTGCCACTAGATGGCATCATTCCAGGTTGGTGACAACTCAGTGCATTTTTCTTTTCAAATTAAGAACTATCTAATCTTTAACATGAAGTAATTTGTGATATTCTGCACATTTTTAATGTTGTAAAATACAACTTGACCCCAGTCTCCATAAATTTATGCATTATTGTTACATTTATTACGGATACATTTTGATGTGGATGTGTTTGCTGCGTCTCGACTGGAATTCCCCCGGTACAGGCTTTCCAAGTAAGGGCCGGTCATTAATCGCATGTTAAAAAAAAATTAGTGGTGTTAAAGAATCTTTAAATTAAAAAGAAATATATATCGGTCTATCCCTACATTACAATGCGCCATGCTGAATGTTTTTTTTTTCGATGTTTTTTTAATGTGAATGAAAAACTGTAACTGTGTACACTTATATTATAATCCACACCATTAGGAACACTTGTCAATCTAATGAGATCCCAAAGAAGAGCTATTAGTACTGTGAAACTTTTCCTTTATAAAGAAAATAATGCTCCGTTTTGATTAACACTGTAAAAGATGACATTCAACAATATTGTCATCATAGTGCACAGTGAACTACAGTCTCATAAAGAGGGATGTTTTCATATATTGAGCTACATGAGCTGGGCCATAAATTGGATTTTTTTTAACACATATTTATAAAATGTGTTGTATAATAATAATGTTCATGATTGCATTTTTTTTTTTACATTTTTGATCATTCCAATCAAAAGTGTTAGATCTCAATTGATGGTGCATTGTGTATCAAATGGTCGGTCTTGTGAGTGTGTGTGTGTTTTGTCATGTTGATTTCTATGTGCTATTGAAATACAACTTTTTTTGCCGCATATGTCGAGAAGTGAAGCTGAACCTGAAGGCTTTTTGTGTCTCCAGAGTGGATCGAGGAGCACTCTTCAGCTGCAGCGCCGCTCGTAAACTACCTTCCGAACCACCTGGAGACCTACAGGGACCCTCAAGTCCCGCCAACTCTACCTCCCGTCCCGACAGGAGCCAAACGTAAATGTCGAGATTCACGCTCCTATCATGTGGCATCGTGATTTGGATTTGGTCTTCGTGTTTATGGAGGACCAAAACTGCCAAAATGAAAAATAATACATGAATGAATAAATGAATACCTTAAAAAAAGTGAAAATTAAAAATATAAAAAGAAATACAAGAATAAATATACAGATAGAATTAAATTTCAAACGATAAATAAAAATGCTCTGCTCTTGTATTTGTTTATTATTATTGTTATTCATGCTGCAGACGCTCTGTCGGGACGAAATGTTATTCAAATAAGGGGGCGGTCGAGTGAGCGGGTTGGCTCACTGTCACCACCCGTCTTGTCAAGTCGCAAATGTGAAAACAGAGCATATTTATTTATTGATTGATATTTAATTGTATTTTTATATTTATTTTTGTATTTATTTCCACATTTTTATATTTATTTTATTTTTATTTTTTAATCTTGTTTTTTTTGTATTTATTTTTACTTTATTTAATTATAGATATAATGGGGCCTCATTTTTTTTTAATTTCTATTTATATTTTGTATTAATTTTTTTAATTGCATTTTTATATCTGTTTTTATTTTCACATTTGTTTATGTATTTATTTTTAATTGTGGCACTTTTGCTCTTCCATCCATGTGATTTACATCTTCATTTCATTGCTCTTGTGTACAGTTTTGTCAGTTTTTGATTCATGACTATTCCCACTCTAGTGAAAAATGTCACATGTCGATTTGAATGTGTTGCTTTTGCACCACTGCGCAGGAGGGAAGCCGTTCTTCACCCGGAACCCCGCCGAGCTGAAAGGAACATTCATCAACACAAAGCTGAAGAAGAGTCGCCGCGGCTTCGGCTTCACGGTGGTCGGAGGCGACGAGCCCGACGAGTTCCTACAGATCAAAAGTCTGGTGCTGGACGGACCTGCGGCCGTAGATGGCAAGATGGAGACAGGTGCAGTCCTGTTTCCCACCACTAGGAGGCACTGTTTTGCTTTGAGCCTCTCGCTACAATCCAGAACAAAGAGCCCGATGCTTTTCTGCGGGAGAAATGTCACCATCTCAACCAGTGTGAAATACTACACAAATGAATTGGTCGGGAATTTGAAACGTCGTATGTGACAATTCAATTTGATCAACTAGTATGGGAGGAAAGTGACTTTTTGAATGCACAGATTTCGAATGACAGTCAAAAGTCATTTTTCTGGACAGAGACACGAGTAATTCTGCTGTCATTTTGACCAAAGCAACACATGTTGAACCAATTTAAGATTACAAATTGAATTGTTGACCAATTCAAAAAATGCTTCAATTGGTAACACATGATTGAATTAGGTTAATCCAAAGTAGTGTTATATTTATCAACCATTTTTAAATTTACTCTCCGTTTTAGTCCAGTTTCAATAATACTTGTTAGTTTTTAATCACAGTTAGTCAACCCCATCCCGTTTTTATTTAGTCTATTTTAGTTGACTATAAATCTAGTATTTTAGTCTTTATTTTAGTCTAAGAAAACATAATTTTATTCATCTAATTTTAGTCAACAACAACTGTCAACGTTTTAGTCTACTGTTAGTCAGGGCAACCATTTTAGCACTGTATATTTTTTGTCACCAGATTATGTTGAACGTTTAGGATATAAAACTATGTCACAAACAATTATTTTCTCATCTTTTAAAAATAAAACAAAAAACAAAAACAACTTCACACACAGTTACAATATATCAAGTGGCTACTATGACTCCATGCTATCAGCTAGTAAATTAGCCAGCATTAGTTAGCAGTTGGATTAACATTATTGTTGAAACGTTATGACCATTGGGTAAATGTTACGTTGTAACTATAATTTTGTTTGTTTTTACCTTTCACCGTAAATCCACCTCCTGTCAGTCCCATGTGTTTGTTTAATTTTGCACTCGCTAGCTGCAGAATGGAAAGGGGGCGTGTCACTGTGCGTCACATGACAGTGTCACAATGACAGATTAGCAGAGGCAAGATTTTACAAAATCATAATATCATTTTTGTCTTGTTTTTGTTCATGAACTAAAATGTCCACAGATTTTAGTCCACTTAAGTACATTTTTGTCTCGTCTTCATTAGTTGATGAAAAGGCATACAGTTATTGTTTATTAATGAGAGTTTTAGTCTAGTCTAGTCTAGTTTTAGTCCGGTGAAAAATGTGTGTTAACGAAATTATTTTTGTTTAGTTTTCGTTGACAAAATTAACACGACTTTGTTGTGAATCACTTGTTTAACCTGAGGACGCCTCTTTTGTACAGTTTTAGTACATTTTAGTTCATGAACAATAACGAGATGAAAATGATATGATTTTTGTACCGCCAGCCACTACTTTTCTGTTCGTTCGTATCACTGCGCGGCGCCCAGTAGAACGCTAACCGACGCACTGCAGCCAGCTAGCTGATACTTCCGCCGAAAAGGCAAACAACTTGAGGCGGAAGTATCAGCTAGCTGGCTGCAGTGCGTCGGTTAGCGTTCTACAGGGCGCCGCGCAGTGATACGAACGAACGAACGAACAGAAAAGTAGTGGCTGGCGGTAATGGCGTCTGACTTTATTCAGAAAAGAGTATTGTGATGGAAATGTATCACGCTTTTGAAAACAAATAGTTTTTAGAAGAAAAACGCTTTATTTCCGAGACCCCAGCCAGCTTGCTGGACTATTTTCCTCTCGTCCAACGCCGAACCAGAACGCGTGTCACAGAACGCTGTCGGGGGTAAGTCAGTGCTGATCGCACACACGGGAGGTGAGGATCAAATTGAGATTCATGTTAAAAAAGCCGAACGATCCCTTTAACAGTCACTGGCGGGAAGAAAAAATAAATAAATTATAGATATAACTAGTGTTGTTCCAATACCGTTTTTTGGTTCCCGATATTGATTCCGATAGCCAGTTTTGCAGTATCGGTCGATACCGGTACCATAGCGATACTTTTTTTTTTTTTTTTTTTCTTTAAATCTCAACATGAAAAAGTTGTCCTGCCATTGGTTCAGAGCATTCAAGGGCCATACGATATCTTGGCTTGGCATGCAGTGAACATGTCACACATCAGTGAATGTTGTGCACAAGCAAGGCACAAGATGCTGCATCCAAAGTCTATACTAGTGTCGGAAATAATAGTATCGACGTTACTTATTAGTACTCGCCCATGGCGATACCACTGTTTTTATGCCGTATCGGGGCCACTAGTTATATACTAGCTCATAGCATGGACAGTAGCTACTGTTATTGTGTGTTTTTCATCAAAAAGAGGAGAAAGAAAAATTGTGAAATAGTTTTAGATCCGAAAAGGTTCAATATAATTTCCTGACAAAGAAAATATGTTGGTTGTCCTCACTACTAGACTAAAACAGTTGACAGTTTTGTTGACTAAAATCTAGACAAATAAAATGACATTTTCTTGAACTAAAATAAAGGCTAAAATGCTCGATTTATAGTGGACTAAATCAAAATGGGATGTGGTTGATTAACTGATTAAAAGGTAACAAGCGTGACTGAAATTGGACTAAAACTGAGCCTACATTTCAAAATGGCAGACACTACTTTTAAGTTAGTAATGTATCACAATATTTGCCTGAAACGCTTTAATCTGCCTCCTCTTTCACTGTTGCGACGCAGGTGACGTCATTGTGAGCGTGAACGACACCATCGTGCTGGGTTACACGCACGCCCAGGTGGTGAAGATCTTCCAGTCCATCCCCATCGGCTCCATGGTGGACTTGGCCCTGTGCCGCGGCTACCCGCTGCCCTTCGACCCCGACGACCCCAACACCAGCCTGGTCACCTCGGTGGCCATCTCGGACAAGGAGCCCATCATCGTCAACGGGCAGGAAACCTTTGACTCTCCCTCCAACCCGAGCGGGCCGCTCAACGGCCAGCGGGGGGAGCCGCGGGCGCGCAGCCCGTCGTCATTGGCCGACGACGGTGGCGGCGGCGGCCTGCGCGGCGGCTACGCCAGCGACGTGGTCACGCTGGCCTCGTCCATCGCCACCCAGCCCGAGCTCATCACCATCCACATGGAGAAGGGCGACAAAGGCTTCGGCTTCACCATCGCCGACAGCCTGACGGGCGGCGGGCAGCGGGTCAAGCAGATCGTGGACTACCCCCGATGTCGCGGCCTCAAGGAGGCGGACATTCTCATGGAGGTGAACAAGAGGAACGTCCAAAACATGAGCCACAACCAGGTGGTGGACCTGCTGAGCAAATGCCCTCGAGGGAGTGAAGTCACGATGCTCGTGCAAAGAGGTATGTATGGCCTCATGGTATCGCCGGATTATTGCCATACAGTCAACAATGTTGTGTCAGTTTTAATATATTGCCGCTATGTATTTATTTTTTTATGTCTTATTCACTATACAATATTATCCCGATATTCTGGGGAGGTTGGTGATATGGAAAAAGCTCACAATATTTAAAAATAACTAGACTAAGTGCAATTTCTGCAGAAATTGCGTGGGAATGCTGAAAGCTGAATGCTAATAGCTGAATGCTAAGATTCGAAAGCATGTGGAATGCTTATTAAATAAATTGAGAGATAATTTATGACATTATAACCTCCTTGTTACTGGACAATGCTTTTTACCACCGAGCAGTATCAGACACCTAGTAACGATGATGAGTTACATGTATGGAAGTGGGCGTGGAAAGTGATAGAAAAAGTTCAATGTCTGTCCCATTGAAAATGAATGGGGAAAAGTTGATATTAAATGTTAAATTGTGCAAATACTGTAAGTAATGTGGAATCAGGCAATATATACCCCGGGAGGTGCGAATTTTTTAAGCTAATTGAAATTTGGACAATGTAAATTGGAAGTATTATGAGGGAGTTGTTGCGCGGCAAAAAAGTGCTGAAGCATTCACACAATAAAAATAAGCTAATACTAAAAAACAAACATAATCTTGTGCTTTTGTTTATAACAGCAATGCACATAAACAACCTACAATCTCTAATAATACATAATATTGAGGCACTTGATAATGCACACACTTATATTTAGTTGCTCCACATACTGACTCGTTTCACAAGCATATTACATTTCCCTTCATCTGACCAATTAGCGTGGATTTTAAACATAGAAGGGCCAAAACATGCCTTGTGAAAATTGAACTGCACTTAAAAACTAGCCACCAGAGGGTGCTAGAACTGCACAAATGGAAACCAACCCACCTTTTTGAACAGATATGCTGCTTTTAATGTCTGACATGACGAGGACAATATATTAGTCAGTTTTAATATCACAATATTGCCGGGTTTTTTTTTTTTCTGGTTCACTGAGGAGACGACTGCTGTTTGGACTCTGTTGGACGATTCCATTCATATAAAAATGACTCAAACAGACAAAAAAAAAATAAAAGTGAAAATTTTACCAGGTTACGTACATGAAATCTGCAAGTAGATTTTGCACAACTTTTTTTGTACAAAAACACACTAGCTACCTAAAGTTACACCCAAAAAAAACTTTCAATGAAATGTTGAATCCAGAATAGTTTCCCCAGTTGTAACGTAGCCAGCGGACACATTGGTGTTCAATCGCCATCGTTGTAAAACGTCACGACCTGGATCCCAATTACCGGCAGGTTTGCAGTCAGCTCCCCACATTAATTACGCCCTCTAATGAGTTGACCTTGTGCGCCGCCGCTCCAATAACACGTCTATCTATATTGTGTGAAATGTCAGCATGGTTACGGGACTGCAGGTCCGATTGTGGGCACGTGTGTGAGGTGACGCTGGCTGATGTCGGGAATCGCAAGCAAGCTAAAGTAATTCCAAATTGTGTTGTTGTCAGTCAGTGGGTCTATGCTGCAAATCGTCTTTCCTCAGTTTGCCACTGCAAGTGTCATTTCTGCCGTTCCAGTTGAGTGGCCAGCTGATGAGGGACGGGTGTGCACCAAAGTGGCTCGCGTGTTCCAAATGTTGACAAATGAAGCCGTTCACAGTCAAATGAACGCCTGATTTGTATATAGTGGTGCCTTCCAATACAAGTCGGGATATTTTTGATACAAACTGTCGTTTGGCTGATTTCTTTTTTTTTTTCCGTTTGTTTGTGCTTTGACCTGTGAGCAAAAATTGGAGAGATGAGCAGCGTATGGTGGCAGTGAATTCAACTTACTTCACAACAAGCAGTAGTTAGGCAGGTTAGGAAAAAAAATAGAAAAAGACTTCAAAAGACAGGCTCATTGATGAATAGCCTCTACGTGGCAGTGTTATAATGAGGGCATGATCAATTAATCGGCTGGCCCATTTTATCAAACCCTATTAGTGCTTTTGACGTTGATTTCATTTATTTATTTATTTTCATGTTATCACTTTACAACAAAAAGCAAAGATAACTTTCATACAGTCCTAAATACTAAAGGTCAACATATTTTAAAGCAGTCAAATGTTCTGCTTGTGATTCAGATTTTTTTTGTTGTGTTATTGTGTTAAACGACCAAAAAAAAAGAAAAAGAAAAAAAAAAGACACCCCCCCCCCCCATTATATATTTTTTCTAGCTAGGGCTGTGCAATAAATTGAAATTCAATTACAATTAGACTTTGCCACTTCCTTTTGACTGAAAATGACATCACAGTTGCTCAGCTGACATGTAACGACCAATCATGGATTGGTCATGTGACGTTTGCAAACTGAGCCGTGATTGGTCGTTACCTGAGACATTAGCACGTGTGACGCCATCTTCAGTCGACCGCAAGCGGCAAAATGTGTTTTTAAAATAATGAAGCAATCACATTAATTATAGACAAAAACATGAGTCAAGTATCCATTTAAGCAACCAGTGCAGTTTATGGATGTCATTATTTTTGATTAATCCATGAATTATCACAATAATAGGATAAGCTATGCTCTGAAATTCAAGCCGCATAAATGATAAACAACAACATCTGATGTTTTCACACACCAATTCCTCCACTGAAAAAGGAGGGCAGGCCTCAAGCAACGAGTTCTCCATCTTGTCTTCCCGCTACGGTTGCCATGACAATGGCGCACAGTGCACCTGTCCCCCTGAGAGAGACGCAGAAAAAGACGATATGCAGAAGCGAGAGGAGTGAAATGCGATGATGAAATGTGGCGATAAAGTGAGAGGGCAACAACGACCTTAAAGCGCAACCTTAATGGCGAAAGGACAAATGTTAGCGGGTTAGTCTCAACAAAAGAGAGCATTACTCATCATGAACGTGCACGGAAAACTTGCAAGCATGACCCGTGTGGGGGTGTGGGGGTGTGGTGTGTTTGTGTGGGTGTTCTTGTACATAATACATAGTGAGGACCAAAATATGTCTTTATCCAACAAAATGAGGACATTTTTGTGAAGTGAGGACATTTTGGCCGGTCCTCACTTTGCAAGACCTCTTTTTGAAGGTCAAGACTTGGTTTTAGAGTTTAGGTTTGAATTGGGTTATGGTTGGGGTTAGGGTAAGGGTTAGGTTTAGGCAATCATTTTTGATGGTTGCGGTTAGGGTAAGGCTCTAGGAAATGCATTATGTCAATGGATGTCCTCACAAAGATATATGTACAAGGATGGGTGTGTGTGTGTGTGTGTGTGTGTGTGTGTGTGTAAACTGTGCATGGAGCCACCAAGGCCGCCTCTTCCCCGCCTCAGCTTGAAAGAAGCGAGCTCGTACAGACACAAACACAAATAGCACATTGTGGGGCCGATTCACTAAAGGTTTTAGTGAAGGTTTAAAGGTCTTTGCAACCTGGGAGCGCCTAATTCACTAAACACGCGCAGATGGGGAAATCTGTCACTAAGTGCGCTGCCAACCAGATTGCGCCACGGTGCGCCGGTGTTATGGAAAGCATGTATAAACCTGCCGCAACCTCGATCCCTTGTTCAGGACAGCAGTGCATGCCATTTGCGGTACAACATGCACGGCAGAGAGGAGAAAGAGATTTTTCTATGTTGGTTTAGGACAACATAACGTAACCCGGGCTGATCGGCAATGGCGGGGAGGCATTTCACGATCATTTTTACGTGCCAGATGCATACTGTAAGCCCACGCCAACCTCTGTAAATATGTTTTTAAAAAAAGACGATCGCACCAATAATTTATACTTTATGAATAAATGACGTCGTTGTCATCCTCTCTGCTTTGTACAACTTAATGGCGCTAGAAACATTTACTCTCGGTCCAGCCTCGCTTTCTGATAATAATCTGATAATCTTTCTCGCAACTGTTACTATAACACCAATGTGCTTGGTGCAAATCCATTGCCATGTGTGGTAAATCAAGTGCAAATTTGCTCCAAGCTGTCAGTTTTGTGGCCGTTTTTGCGCCAGTATATGATTAGAGCAATATCCTTAGTGAATAGGTGGGTAACTGGGCGCAGACTGCGGGCGCAGTTGTGGTGCAATATTTCGCGCTATTACCGGACGCAGCGCATTCTTAGTGAATATACCCCTGTATCTTTTATTGAACGTGCTTTTTGAGCTGGACTCACTCCACATCTCTCTCGTACAGTGAGATGAAATGCGAATGAGGCGACGCGTGTGGTTGCAGCTGCGGAAAGGCAGATGGACTATATATTTGCTTCTGCCTCCATTCCCCAAAAAATGAATTTGTAATTTTGCCATTTCCCCGCTGGAGTGCGGCGTCCTCCTTCAACAGTCACGCACGCTACTTGCGCTCACCTTCAATTTATTCACTGGATCTTCCCCTTGCCATTTGAATCGTGATGAGCAGTTGCAAGTGTGCTCGTAAGCAATAAGAACAACTAGGGATGTAACGATATCCAAACATCACGATTCGATATGAAGCTCACGATACGATAATTATCAAAAATCATAAGGATACTCTCTAAATCTAAGGATGTCCTGAATAAGAAATCATTATCCACATTATATTGTTCATTATTATTTCCATATCTTGACCTATTGTGTGGAAATCTGGGGAAACGAATACATGACCAGGTTTTAAAGATTTTTATTTTTTTTAAACTATTACCCCATTATCAATAATGAAATAAGTCTAAACATACAACGAATAAGGGGTAGTACTAGATAAGTTTTCAACTACTCCTTTTGAACATGTAAATTGTGACTAATGATGATTATATGAGGTTCTCCTTTTCTTTTCTTTTAAATCTTTATTTTTTTCTGCTACTTGTTTATATGTTCAATAAACAAATCAATCGATTATCACGATATTGCAGGGAAGTTGGCAATACTAAAAAAGGGCACAACATTGTAAAAAAAACAAAAAGAGCTCCTACTAAAACAAAACACGCTATATTGTGCTTTTGTACAATACAGCAATGAAGAATATAAAAATATTCTAAATAATTATATATGAATATTATAAAAAAAACATATAAAAAATATATAAATACAATATATATATTAAGGGACTCACTTGCTAATGCACACATTGATTTCCTCCACATATTGACTCGCTTCACAAGCATATTACTTATTATTCATCTGACCATTAGCGTGTTTTTTAAACATAGAAGCGCCAAAACATGCCTTGTGCAAATTAAATTGCACTAAAAAAACTAGCCACAAGAGGGTGCTAGAACTGCACAAATGGACCAGACCAAACCAGACTTTTTTTTTTTTTTTTTTTTTTAAACCAGACTTTTTGAACAGATGTGCTGCTTTTAATATCGTGAGATGATGACGACGACAACAAATGTTCTGACAGCTTTATCGCATGCGTCACTTGCCCCTTTCCCCATTCGTTACAAAGACGGATGTCAATTTGAATGTCGACGCACGATTACCGTAATTGCCAGACTATAAGCCACGACTTTTTTCACATGCTTTCAACCCTGCTGCTTACACAATGATGCGGCGCTCAAGCAGAAAGGTAAGAGTGCGACAGGTGGATTATGTGTGTGGAGAAAGACGCAAGTTGAGTGTAACTTGGCGCTTTGTGCGTGAATAAAATGAGCATTAGCAGACCCTCATCGTGGAAAATACAAGAAGTCTCAGTCTCAGTGACTATTACCGGTATGTTATTTTTAACCAGCCCTGTTAGTTACTACCGTATTACTGCCGCGTCACAGGCACTGTTTGGAAAGAAAACCTAAGGTATATTATTCAACCTTTGAAAACTCTTTCTGTGTACCGTCTTTCTTTGTAAATATCTCGTGTTTCAGTGTGGGCCCATGTGGCTTATAGTCAGGTGCGGCTTATGTATGTACAAAATGCTTTTTTCCTTTAGAAATGTACCGGGTGCGGCTTATAATCAGGTGCGGCTTATAGTCCGGAAATTACGGTGCTGCTTTCCTGGCAGGAGCTGCAAAATTTGAAAAGTTTTGTCTGAGGAGACAAAAAAAGGAAAATGGAAGCTACTTGGATAAAAGGACAGTCAAGGATCAACATTAGTCCGGATTTCACTTGCTAGCGTGAGCTTAAAAAAGAGAAAAAAAATGGCGCAATGCGCTTGTCCTCATGGGAAATGTGGACTTCCTTTAACCATTACAATACCGCTCTAATAGTAGAAACGCGGTAATTCACTCCCGGTCAAAGTGGGTTAAGTCGATGGGAGAATGTGCACAAGGCCAAATTCGACACCAACATAACATTGCAGTGTTGCTCCGCCCATAACGCGTATCTGACATGAAGGCGAATAAATGACAGAATAGTTTTAAGTTTACGGAAGCCCGGAAATTGCACCAGTTTGTGCCTTTATCCTCTTTGGCGCATCTTGCCCTGAGCTTTGTGCAACTTCACAATCTCCATGCGAATATTACACAAAGCGTGCGAACTTGCACGCGTGCATTTATGGATGCTTCATCAGAGCTGCATGTGTTGCACGAGCTCGCCGAACGCTCTCATAAATGTTTCATTGGCTCCGAATTACACATTTAACGTCATTTGCATCTCATTTTGAGATGCCGCAGATGTTGCATGCTGGCAAAGCCGTTTTTTTAGTCTTTCCTCCTTCATTGTTCTGTTTTTCAATGCACCATATGGCCGAGTTACGATTTTGATGACCTTGACTTTAGTTTGAACACTTGCAGAGCATGTTTCAAAGTGGTTTCGTTGACCTTGGCAGGTATAATTCAGTGCCCTGGGGTCACCCGTCATTGAAATGTGAGGTTGGAATATGTAACCCTTGAGGCACAGATGCAAGCCTGAACACTTGTCAGCAGCTCCGGTCGCTTGCTAGCATCCCATAATCCGATGAGAGGGAGCGAGCAAGCACGGCAAGTAGGGAGAGTCAGAGAGGGGGAAATAGCAAGGATGAATTATGAATCATGTAGAGAGATGGGTTTTGCAGCAACAGAGAGTTTTAACATTTAATGATTTTTTTTTTTTTTGATTTTTTTTTGCCAGTGCTGCAGTAAGAGCTTAAAGACGGATGTTGCATGTACTAATGTTGCTGTCACTTTCTGGTAGATTTCTCTTGCTCTGTGCATGTTAAAATTTACATAAACTCCTAATAAAAAAAAATCTTTCAGCCATTTTCTTATGGTAACTTTGGAGCCTAATACGTTTTTTCATGTCAATGCATGTTTTCAATTGTTGACGTATGTTCATATGTTCAAAGGTAACACTTTGAGGTCAAATTTGAATACATGAATAATTAATATAAAATAATACAAAATATAAAATAATATATAAAGTTAATATTGCGTTAGTGGAATATGAGTTAAGCACCAAAATCCAGCAGTTTTTAGCAGTATCAGAAGGCGGCCATTTTGCTGCTTGCTGTCGAGCGAAAATGACATCATAGTTGCTCAGGGATCAGGTAACAACCAATCACAGCTGAGCTTCAGAGAACAGGTGAGCTCTGATTGGCTGTTGCTTGACCCAGGACCAACAATTATGTCATGTTCAGTCGACAGCAAGTGTTAGACGGCTGCATTTTGCTGCATAATTCATATTCCACAAATGTCATATTAAAATTGATTCAAACCCAAAAACGTGTAAAAACGTTTTTTGTTTTTTTTTATGCAAGAGCATACAGAAGGCTTTGATGCAGCTTCTGACATGAAGAAGTGGCTTAAAGCAGTTGTAGTTATTTAAAAAAAAAAAATACAAATAAAATGGCCAGCAGAATTATTACACTTGCCATGGAAGCACTCAGCTCACTTGGCATCACCATCAAATAGTTGTGCCTGTGCTTCTTTGACAGAATCCGTCAGTGTCAAGCGGAGTCCTTGCATCTCCAAAATCACCAAACATTGCCATGTTTAACTCATTCAGTCCCAAAAACATGTAAAAACGTTTTTTAATGAGTGTTTACACGTTTTTTTTATGCAAGAGCATACAGAAGGCTTTGACGCAGATTCTGACATGAGGAGATGGCTTGGTAGTTATTTAATGGTAGTTATTTAATAAAAAAAAAAAAAAAAAACGGCCAGCAGGTGGCAGGAGAGTAAAAGAGGTCAGCCAGGGCAATGTTGCAGCAAGCTCTTTTTGTCAGTATTTTCAAGAGGAATGTGAATATTGATGAAACTATATTCTAATGCTAATTGCTTCAAAACGGAAACAGATGCAAATATACTTTTTTTTCCTGATGAAAAAAGATACTCTAATCTTTCACTTGGTAGGTTCCATGTTTTTATAGCAATAGAACACAATATTCTGTGGACCTTGCAAAATCAGTCCAAATCCAGTAAAACAACCGGGGTTGCTTCAGTGAGAATGGCTGCTGGCAGTGAATGAGTTCATCACAATGTCATGTTTAGACTAATGTGGTCATATATATTATTGTCAAGAAATGTTTAAGGTTGACATCCTTTTTAAACAGCCTTTTTTTTTACACTGTACATTAGTAGTATAAGAGAAATGTTGAAGAGGAATAGTGGCATAATACTGAAAGATTTTGAAAGTGGTATTTGGAGTGAAAAATGAATTTCCTTCTGTGCTGTTCATGCATTCATTTGACTATTTTTGTCACAAGCACTCATGCACAAGCTGCTGTAATAGAGGTAGCAGCTCCAGCAGGGAGAGAAGAAAAAAAATTTTTTTTAGTTCAGGCAAGATAGACAGTCAATCAATGTTCATAGCATGTTGATGAATCGAAGTGCTTGATTTTGCTGAGGTGGGTTTGGGTGTGAACAGGAAGAAGCAGTGAAGCGGGAACGGGGCTTCATCCTACGTTCTCCCCTGATAACTGTATTAATATTTCATTTGCACAAATGAGATTGATCTTGTGTGTTTATGAAAAAAAAGGGGGGGGTCGACCGAAAGCAGACGAGCTTCTCGACGAGCAAAACGGAGGCAGGCAGGCATGAAGCGGAATCGGCAATGTGCTCGAGTGAAGCTGCGGCTTTTCTTGATATGAAAGTCAAGCTGCTTGAGAGAGCTGACTGTATCGGTCTTGAGGGTGTTTTGGGGTGGGCGGTCTCCGCTTTGAGCTCACGTGGAGACCTGTGGATGAGAATGGGCGACCTGAGCTGCTGCTGCTGCTGCTTCACCGTCAGTCAGCCTGTCAAACGCAAGAAGCTCCTCCGCGAATAGCGAGCGCCGAGAGCGACCGCTGAGTGGAGCGGGAATCGGCACCGGGGAGGGATGTGGGAGGGGGGAGTAGATCACTGAGATCGGCGAGAAGCCGAGAATCTCACTGTTGCTCGGGCAGAGCCGTCGGGAGAGGAGTGAGAGAATTCTGCCGGGTGGAATTTGTTTGGAGTTTTTCGTCAACGGTGTCCGAGCGGAAAAGCCTCATTAATGATTTCGTTATCTCTCTGTCGCTGCTTTGCAGGAGTGGTGCCTGCCAAGAGGAGTCCGAAGCTGGTGGTGAGTATGACAAACGCCGGCGTGCTTGAGTGTGTCTGTGTCTGCGTTGTTCTATTTTAAGAACAAAAGATATGAGAAGACATCAAACTACTTCTGCGTGTCTTTTGTCCTGTCGCTGCTGCTCATCTTCACGTGTTCGTTCTCCGCCACTCTGCTTCTTTTCTTCCCTCCATTTTCTGCCCGCAACTCTTCTACTGTGGCCACGCTGCTGTCCGATGACCGTTTCACGTTTGAATAGTTCAGCAGCAGCCAGCTACCCCCCCCCCCCCCCCCCCCCCCATTAGTTGACGAAAATGCATCCTGATTTAGTCCCACTTATTGTTTATTAATGAGGGTTTTAGTCTAGTCAGGTCTAGTTTTAGTCCGGTAAAAAAAAAAAAGGGGGGTTGAAGAAATTATTTTTGTTTAGTTTTTGTTGATGAACTTAACACTCGTAGCTAGGCGGCATTAGGTTAGCATGGTGGGAAGATTCTGCCGTTATCCAGTAATTCATCTTTTGTACCAAAACCTTGTCAATAAAAAAATGCACATTAGATAATAAGTGGGTATAACGAGGCATGGCATGACTTTGCTTTAGAAGAGTTGTAGGCGGTAAGTGTGGGTACTTTTCTAGAAGGAACGGTGTCGGCCAGTAGAACGAACTGGGCCTTTTACATTGTGGATCATCGTGCACCTGTGGTCTGAAAACAGTTTCTTGGAGCGGACAATGAATTCTTACACTTGACGCGGAAGCTCACTTCGCATCACCTTTGACAGAATCCATCACTGTCAAGTGGAGTCCACGCATCTCCAAAATCACCATGTTTAGCGCATTCAGTCCCAAAAACGTGTAAAAACGTTTTTTAATGTTTTGTCCTTCTCTCCCAAAAAATGTGTTTACATGTTTGGTTGTTTTTTATGCAAGAGCATACATAAGCTTTTAGGCAGCTTCTGACATGAAGTGGTGGCTTAAAGCAATGGTAGTTATTACAAAACTGGCCAGCAGGTTGCAGCAGCATATAAGAGATCAGCCAGGGCCATGTTGCAACAAGCTCTTTTTGTCAGTGTTTTCACCAGGAATGTAAATATTGATGAAACTTAGCCATATTCTAATGGTTAATTGCTGCCAAACAGAAATAGATACAAAGATTTTTTTTTTTCCTGATGAAAGTGAGACTCTAATCTTTCGTGTTTTTATAGCAATAGAGTACAATATTCTGTGGGCCTTGCAAAATCAGGTAAAATCCAGTAAAACAGTTGCTTCAGTCAAACTGGCTGCGAGTTAGTTAAATTGACAGATTTATGGTTTACTGTGGTTTTAAAAATTCAAGCTTTCAATAACTGCTAATACTGATTGGTTGCTGGCAAAGTTGAGTAAAGGAGCCACCTCCACAAAGTTAATTACCTCCAACAAAGCTTCATTATTCCTCTGCGGGCAGTTATGCAAGGAAGAGGTGGGATGGAGCATGGCGAAAGAGAGACTGTGAAGTGCAAACACAGATACCTTTACGCTAACAAAAGGGGGTGGGGAAGGTGCCCTCAGGTGCTAGTTAGCCTCAAGGACAACATGAGAGGCCCACAGCTCTGTTCTAAAAATAGCTCGCCAGTGATGGTTCACTATGACTTACTAAGAACAATTAAAACAGAAGTAAAACGTTAATATTTATTATTGAAACTTAACGTAGTTCTTCTGTACTGTACTGTAAAAATTGCTGTTTTTATTTACCCAAATATAAAAAAAAAAAAAAAGAAGTCATTTTAGAACTAGAATTTTAATACTACAATATTTTTGCTCATGGTTGAGCAAATATCAGAATCTAATATTGACCCATGCCTAGTTCAGTTGCTAATTCAATATGGTTCAAAGAAAAGAATTGCAATGTTATCCTGTATATGTTGCTGCAGCACACTGTGCTCATTGAAGTCCGAGAAATACGTGAAAGCTAATGATAGTGTTAATGTCATCTCATCTACCAAAACTTTATTCCAAAAGTTTGAGAGCCATGTGGAATGCAATTAAAAAATTTAAAAAAAATACAAATGTGGTGGTCACTGATTTTTGGACCTGGGTCTTCAGTGCGAATTTTAGTGACCTCATCTACTTCTTTTTCTAAAACCGTCGCATCACAAAATAATATACAAAAAGGCTGTATCATTTTAGATGTCATAAAAAGAATAGGCAGCGCATTTTGCCTTTTTGACGATGAATGAACAAAGAGATTCATCGAGACTGACAATTAATTCATTCATTCATTCATTCATTTTTTAAAAAGACACTTTAATGTCACCATTTGACATTCTGTCTTACAAAGCAGACTCGAGTAGATGATAAGGATTCTTTGCACTAGTGTTAATTTTGTCTGCCATTTTTAAATCTAGTCTCAGTTTGAGTCCAATTTCAGTCACGCTTGTTAGTTTTTATCACAGTTAGTCAACCTCATCGCATTTTTATTTAGTCAATTTTTAGTTGAGTATAAATCTCGCATTTTAGTCTTAGTAATTTTATTCGTCTAGTTTTAGTCAACATTTTAGTCTAGTTTTAGTCAGGACAACCATTTTACCCGTGTATATTTTTTTGTCAGCATATTATATTGAACGTTTTCGGATCTAAAATTATTTCACATCAAATTTTCTCATCTTTTTGATTAAAAACACAAACGCACACAATTACAGTGGCTACTATGTCGCCGTGCTATGAGCTAGTAAGTTAGCTAGCATTAGTTAGCAGTCGCATTAACATTATTGTTGGAACGTTATAGCCGTTGAATTCATGTTAAGTTATAACTATAATTTACTTTTTCTTTTTTCTTTTTTTTAACCTTTCACCATGAATCCACCTCCTGTCTGTCCCATCTGTTTGTGCTGTGTCACATGACGGTGTTACAGACGTGACAGATTGATTTTACAAAATCTTATAATTTTCATCTGGTTTTGTTCCTGAACTAAAATGTCAATAGATTTTAGTCCACTTCTTTTTAAGTGGAGGACGTTTTCATCTTGTCTTCATTAGTCAACGAAATTGCAGACTGATTTAGTCCCACTTATTGTTTATTAATGAGGTTTTTAGTCTCGTCTAGCCTGGTTTTAGTCCGGTGAAAAAATGCGTGTTGACCAAATTATTTTTGTTTAGTTTTTGTTGACGAAATTAACACTACTTAGCAAATCAATTGAATAAAGCAGAAATCATTATCAATCAAATCATTTTATTGGAAATCACTTTTAATTGAAAAATGACTGAATCAAATTGCAAACCCAAAAATCCGAATCAAATTGGGTCGTGAGGCAGCCAAAGATAGATAAGGTGGTTGTGACGATGGAACGAGTGGGCCAAAAGTGAGGACGTGGAGCCGAACGAAAAAGACAAAATTGTTTTTTGCAGCAAACAGATTTTTCCAATTGACCACAATCTAATAAAAAACATGAGAGCCAGAAATTATTGTCACCCAAGAAAGCCACAACAAAGCTGTTTCCTCTGCGCATGTAAGTAAGGTCAGCAATGGGTTCAAGTCCCACAGTTTAATGGAAGCAAAGTCAACTAATCCCTCATTTTTTTTCGGGAATTAAAAGACCCCCCCCCCACACACACACACACACACAGATTTTTGGATTAGGATTATTTTTCAATGGCTGTTACCTACTGTGGTCACATGATACAGATGACGAGAGGGCGCCACTAGCATTGTCACTTGGGAACAGGGTTATTATAGTTTTGGAATTTTTTCATTTGAGTTAGTTTTGATTTCGTTTTGAGTATTGTTTTTTTTTGTTTTTTTTTGTTTTTCATTTTAATTAGTTTTCAGGGTGGTTCTGTTAGTTTTTATTAGTTTGAGTTAGTTAACTCATTCACGCACAGACATTTTCACAGACGCTGTTTTATTGGATTTTGACTGATTTTGCAAGGCGCACAGAACATTGTATTCTGATGCTTAAAAAAACATGCAACCTATCAAAAGAAAGACTAAAGTCTCTTCTTTCATCAGGAAAAAAAAGTACATTTCTATCACTTTACGTTTCGCAGCAATTAACATTTGAGTATAGCTACGTTTAAGCATTACAGTCTTCCCTCGCTATAACGCGGTTCACTTTTCGCGGTCTCGCTGTATCGCGGATTTTTTTTTAAGTGCAATTTTGCATATTTTTTTACAGTAATATACCCATTTTATAAAATTTATGGAAGGTTTGAACATTGTCAATGTTTGAACAAGAGAGAAATGTGAGAACATGTAAATGCCTCAATGAGAAAAGTGTATAAATTGTGCGGTCTGGGATTTTAGAGCCTTAAAACATTTATAAGAGTTGTAAAACATAAAGCTAACTACTTCGCGGATTTCATTTATTGCGGGTATTTTTTGGAACATAACCCCAGCGGAAAACGAGGGAACACTGAATTCACAAATCTATTTAGAAGTGTGAGTAAATGAGATTTTTTCAACATGGCCCTGGTTGGTCTCATATACATTGCTGCCATCTGCTGGCCGTTTTTGTAATAACTACCATTTCTTCAACCGTTCTTTGCAGTTGAGAGGCTGCGTCAAAGCCTTCTGTGTATGCGCTAGCATAAAAAAAAACAAAAAAAACGTATAAATACATCTTTGGGATACTTAAAACATTTAAAATAGAACAAAGTTATAGGTTTTTGGGAGCGAATGAGTTAATAAATATTTTTAGTTTATTTTTAGTTCGTTTCAATATTAGTTTTTTATTTTTTTTTATTTAAATGTGTATTACTTATGTGCAATATTTAAAAAAAACAGCATGGGAGCGACGTCATCTGAAGGTGCTTTTTTTTATTGGCTGCTGTGAGATGATGTCACTTCTGTGTGACACTTTCAAATGTCATTTTTCCGGCTATAATCAAAATAAAAGTACTTCAAATCACATTTGAAATCATCCCCAAAGGCTCATGCATTGAATTAATTACCAAAGACTAAAGCGAAGGACATTTTTGCTGTAATTATAGTTAGTTTTAGTTAGTTTTGTAATAATAAAATGTAGTTCCAGTTAGTTTTCATTTTTTTATTTTATTTTGTGACCGAAATTGTTTTTTGAATTTTAGATTGAGGTTGTTTTTTTTTTGTTCACTAAAATAGCCTTGCTTGGGAATGAGGACTTTTCCATAGAGGAAAGGTTACAAAGTCACCTGAACGATTACACAATTAGATAATAGATAATTCATTCTACGATCATTGTTGGCCAGCAAGTCAAGAAATGCTTTCATAAAATACAAGTCATCAAATCTTGAGTAGTCACCGATACCAAATACCACAAATACTTTTAATGCATAACATTTTGCCAAAAATGACAGCTAATTATGAAGAAAAACTTTTGTATTTTTCCTTAAAAATGAATTAAACGAATGGGATTTATTATTATTCTTTGTATTTCGAATTTCTAGTTCCTGGTTGTAAAATGCTGCGATTGGCTGGCAACCAGTTCAGGGTGTACTGCCCATAGCCAGCTGGGATAGGCTCCAGAACCCCCGCGACCCTTGTGAGGAGCAAGCGGTTCAGAAAATGGAAAGATGGATGGTTGTAAAATGGCCACAAAAGGATGGCCGACATTACTATTAGACCATTGTCGCATGTACCTTGACATAAGTCCTGCTGTTCCCCTGATAGTGATACCTGATATCGGTACTCGCCATTCATTCATTAACAATAAGTTAAATATTTCAACTCTAGCTATTAAAATCAGCCTATTAGACATATATTAGATGTCACACTTTTCTCAGCCAAACAGAAGAAGCAATGAGAATATTACAAATAACTTGAAAACAATCAAAGTTGGTCATGCTGTTAACGATTAATATGATTGACTGAAAGTTGATGTACTTTAATTATTTTCTGGCATCACGCTTTTTATGTCAATGAGAATTTTAAAAACCCCGTCTGAAAAGCTACCATTTTTTTACACAGTACTTTGGCACGGTTTAGCCTAGAGCTGTCAATGTTAATCGATTAATCGACAAGTTATTGATGGTCAAATTAATTGACAACTATTTTAATAATCGAGTCATCGTTTGGAGCCATTTTTTAATTTAAAATTGTCCAAATCCTCTGCTTTCAGCATATCATCAGTAATTGTAGACTGATTTCTGTAGTGCTTGATGAAAGACGGCTGATTATCTTCGGTGTTTAATCCAAATAAGACATTTACAAACATCTGTTTTTACTTTGGAAAAGAATAACTGAACTGGTAACATAGTACAACATCAAAAAATAAGTCACAAAATTAAAATGAATCCAATTAGTCGATTAATCAATTGAATAATCAATAGATTATTAAATTCTAAAACTATTCAATAGTGACAGCACTAGTTTAGACGATTGTTTTAATCACTGTACTTTTTCATGATTATTTTTAAGTGTTTCTTTTCTTTCTTTTTATTGTGAAATGTTTTTAATTGTGCGTGATTTGAATTGTCACGTGTTTTGGGCCCATCTTCTATGGTGATTTTGCACTTAAAAATAAACTGATTGATAGATTTGAATGAAATAAAACCCATTTAGAGAGCATCAAAAACATTTTCATGATTTCAGTCATGATAACCATTTGATTTCCAAGACTGGACTTCATTTATAATTTCTTGCAATTCAGCTTTTACAACCAGCCCAACCTTGATTTTGCAGTCAAACGTTGAATAGAAAATATCTCTTTCCACATCACAATTTCATCTTTTTTTTTTTGTCTTGCAACCATGGCAACAGAGTCTCTCTTTATTGCAAAGTGAGAGCTGCTTCATGCTGATGCTACAAAAGAGGCAACCTTGAATTCCGCCACTCTGAAACTGACGCACTTATCACTTTGCCCTCTGCCCTCGTCTTCTGCTTGTTTTTGTTTTCGTCTTTTTTCACAAAATTCTAATCTCACCTCTCTCTTTCTCTCGCATTCACGGAGCAGCAGTTAGAGCGCAAGGACAGCCAGGGCAGCTCGCAGCACAGCGTGTGCAGCCATCGCAGCGCCCACGCGGACTCGCCCGGCCACCCGCCGCCGCATTCCGCGATGCCCGGCGAGGCGGCGGTGCCCGCTCCCGCCGCCCCCTCCCAGCCACTGCCGGGCTTGCCCCCTCAGGACCCCGCAGACGGCACCCTCACCCTCCAGAAGAAGCCGGACCCCTTCAAGATCTGGGCGCAGTCCAGGAGCATGTACGAGAGCAGACGTGAGTGGCAGTGGCAATATTTCCGCGTTTGTCAGACGTTTTTCAAGTGGGTTTAGCAAATGATTGCAGGATGAATCACAACTGAGTTACAGAAACATCAGCAGAGATGGGAAAAGTAGTGACATTCTCTACTTGAGTAAAAGTACAATTATTTGTGTTTTAAAAATAAAAAAAATAAAATAAAAAATAAACTTTGGTAAAATTAAAAGTACTCACTCAAATAATTACTGAAGAAAAGTTTTTAAAAAAAAGTACAGCAGCTGAAATGTACTTGACGAGTAGAAGTAAAAAAAAATTGTTTTACCGGATATGTCCTCCTATGTCAATTTGAAATATACTGATTCAACTCATTAAAACCCAAAAACGTATAAATACGTTTTTTTATACTTTGTCCGGCACTCCCAAAGACGTATATGTACGTTGTTGTTTTTTTTGTTTTGTTTTTGTATGCTAGAGCATGCAAAAGGCGTTGATGCAACTTCTGACCTCAAGAGGTGGCTTAAAGCAATGGTTTGCTCCCAAAAACATATAAATACTTTCTATTTTAAATGTTGTCCCAAAGATGTATTTATACATTTTTTTGTTGTTGTTGTTGTTTTTATGCTAGTGCATACAGAACACTTTGATGCAGCCTCTCAACTGCAAAGAACAGTTGAAAAAAAAGGTAGTTATTACACAAACGGTCAGCAGGTGGCAGCAGAGCAAAGGAGATAAACCAGGGCCATGTTGAAAATTTTTTTTATTTGTGAATAATGATAAAACTTTGCTATATTCTAATGCTAATTGCTGCAAAACATAAAATGATAGATTTTTTTTCCTGATGAAAGAAGAGACTTTAATATTTGGTAGGCTCCATGTTTTTATACCAATAGAACATAATATTCTGTGGGTCTTGCAAAATCAGTCAAAATCCAGTAAAACAGCCGATAGTGAAGGGGATTGTTTGTTGATTGTTTCAGTATTAGTTTTAGTTTAGTTTAGTTTTTTATTTAAATATGTATTACTTGTGCGCAATATTTAAGGGATACTTCACTTATTTAGCCCATTATAGCAATAAAAAGTTAATATTTTGTCTATAATTAATTTGATACTTTCATTATTTTTCACGTACAATTAGTACCTTTAAAAACACATTTTGCAACTTGCTGTCGACTGAAAATGACATCACAAGGGCTCAGGTAACCAATCACAGCTCAGCTTTGAATGTCACATGGCCAAACCTAGAAAACAGCTGAGCTGTGATTGGTTACCTGAGCCCTTGTGATGTCATTTTCAGTTGACAGCAAGTTCAAATCTAATTAATTAATTTAATTAAGTATAGACAAAATATTAATGTTTGACTGCCAAAAATGGCTCTATAAGTAAAGTATCCCTTTTAAAACAACAACAACAAAAAACAAAAAAAAAACACACACACACACACCATGTGAGCGACATAATCTGAAGGTGCTTTTCTATTGGCTGCTGCGAGATGATGTCACTTCTGTGTGACACACGTCCTTATTCCGGTTCATATCAAAATAAATGGACTTCAAGTAACATTTAATATCATCCCCAAAGGCTCATGAATTAAATTAATTTCCAAATTATAGTTTTGTTGTTTGGTTTTGTAAACATAAAATGTAGTTTCAGTTGTAGTTTTTTTTTAAAAGCATTTTAATTTTTTTTATTTAATTAACAAAATTGTTTAGTTTTTGTTTTTTCATTAGTTTTAGTTCACTAAAATAACCTTAGGCATGACACAAAAGGATTTGCAAAAATCAAATGAAAATCAAGAAAAAATTCAGAAAATTAGGCAATATTGGCAGTTTAACAAATGCAATGCTTTTTTTTTTTTTTGGGTGCAACTTATTTTGTACGCTGCATGCAAGAGGGGAGCTTGAAGTCAAACTCAGGGATTGAAGAGCCACAGTCAAAGGCCGTTTTTTAGTCTTCTTCATCATGTGATTAGCAAGCCACAATCCGCATCCGTTGGACGCGATTGATGATTCACTCGGCACCTCATCCCATCCCAGGTGATCTCGTTGCGAGTCGAACGTGCAGCTCTCCGTTGTTGTGTAGTGCGGGGGGCTGCCTCCTAATCATGGCTGCCTGTGGAATCTAGGACTGCTGCTGATTAAATATTAACCGGGCCCAGAAAGCTGCGGCTGATTAGTCGATGTGTTTGATAACCCCTGGAGGAGATCCACAGTCATATGCGGGGGATGAGAAACGCAGCGAAACGAAGAACGAGACAAAAGATTGTCAAAGAGGCCTAATTCTGTCTGCGTGTAACCACTACAAGTGCCCGGATTTCCCTCGAAAAATAGTGAGACGGATGTCTGTGCGTTTACAGAAAAAGTTGGATATTTTCAGACAAAAGACACTAAATGATTTTTGTTGTTGTTTGGGTGACATTATCCTCGCATCTGTAAATATCTTAACCCTATAAAGCCTGAACCATGAAATATATGAGGAAAAAAAATCTGATTATTTGTAAATATTTATTGGTCATTTTGAAGAAAAAAAATATTTTTGAAAATCAACTTCCATATATAACTTTTGATTAGTGTGTCATATTTGATACATCCGGTCACAGTGTTTTAAATTCAGGTCTTCAGAATTTATGGGGGAAAAACATTCGATTTTTAAATAATCGATTCAATATCGATTACAGTGTTCCCTCGTTTATCGTGGATGTTACGCTCCAAAAACTACCCACAATAATGGAAATCTGCGTTAATTTTTATTTTATTTTTTATAAATTCCATTAATTATATATATTTTTTTATTTATTATGTTTTTTCATTCTGGTATGATTTTTAGTTTATTATGAATGTTATTTCATTCGTCATTTGTGTTTTTTTCCATTTACAGTCATTTTTTCCATTAAAAGTATATTTTTCTTAATTCACTTGTTATACAGCACAGTACAGTGATACCTCGGCTGATGAACGCTTAAGCTCACGAACTTTTCGCCTCACAAACATTAAATTCGCGATCATATAGTCTCTGCTGACGAACTAGTTTTCGGCGTACGAACCAAACCACGCGGTCGAACAGCACCACGGTGGCGGCCACGAGAAGCTGACGCACGCTCACGGCGTCCCAGTTCGTCACCCCCTTTCTTTTAGTGCGGACGTGGTTTGTGTTTGATAGACAATCTGGACCATATTGAGTGTACTTTTGCTATTATGGGACCGAAAAAGACCCCACCACAGGCTAGTGTTAAGCCTAATGCTTACCAGCGAGGGACGGCGATTCGGCGGCGCGTTTGCATTGTAGTCAATGGAGTTCGCGCCACTAAAAAAAAGCGAAAGTGCCATCACGTACCTCAAAAAAGGAGAAAATCGTGCCACGGCTGTTTAGTCCCAGGAAAGAGGTGAAAGTAGTTGGCGGTGCTCACTTTTTGTTGACTCTCTAAAGTGCTCCACTTCCTTGTTCACCAAGGGACACGCCTCCTCCGCTCCGGTGAGCACGAAAGTGCGAATGAGCCGCAACCGTTCCATAAACACTCTACGCGGTGAAACGCTCGCGAATGAAGTAAGTCTACCATTGCTACCATCCTTAAGAACTACCATCACAAAGGTAAATAAAACGACTTTATTATACAGTACAGTTTATTTATTTCATTACAATACAATAGCACATTTATTATACATAAAATAAGGTATATTTTTATGTAGTTTTAAGGCTTATTTAGTAGAAAATTATGTTTTATCGGGACCTGGGAACGGATTATTCTCATTTTAATGGTTTCTTATGGGAAATAAATGTTCAGAAGACAAACTTTTCACCTTACACACACTTTCTGGGAACCAATTATGTTCGTGAGCTGAGGTATCACTGTATATATTTTCAATCTCCGGACTGCAATGTCGTGCAGCGACGAGACTGAAGCCGTTGGCAAGGTCTCGTCGAGACGAATCCGTGAATGCCCGTCTGTCCCCGGTCGGACGTAGGGTTCGAGAGATACGGCCATCCAAAGACCAAAAAAATAAAAAATAAACAAAACAAAAAGCACGCTGAAAAAATCCGCGAGGCTGCGAAAGATGAGCCCGCGATAAACAAGGGAACACTGTAATTAATTTTTTTAATTTTTTTTTTTTAAACCAAGCCCTACCTTCTAATTCGATAGACTGAACAGACTGACACCAAATCCCGATATCGTCATTCCCTCACTCAACGGAGGCTGGAAATGTGTGGTTGTATGAAAATTGTCCTTCGTGATGTGTCCATCTGTGAATGTGACAAGGTCACAGCCGGTGAGTTTGCAAGGCAGCCCCATTTGTGGGCTTTAACGCAAGGAGCCACTCTTGCGCAACGAGGCGAGGAGCAGCTGTTGATCCCGCCCGCCCACAATCCAAAAGCAGACCCGATTTGTTGTTGATCAATAATTGTACAAACAAGCGTGGATGTGTGTTAATTAAACAAAGAGGAGTCTGACGCTATCAATCGCAGCTAAATGCATTTAGTGATTACTGCAAAGGCGAATCCATCAGGGGAAGATGGCTTCATTTCGCCACATCCTCACAATTGCTCTTTCTTTGCATTTCAGTGCCAGATTGCCAGGAGCAGGACATTTTCCTTTGGCGGAAGGATACAGGCTTCGGTTTCCGGATCCTTGGGGGAAATGAGCCCGGGGAGCCGGTAAGTATTCATTTACCTTTGAATCCGAATGAGAATCGGAATAGATTTATTGTCATCGTAGCACAAGAGGCAACGAAATGGAACAGACACATAACCCGTTCGAGATATAGAAAAACATTGTGCAACCCCAGGTGGGGACCGAACGGAAGCCTGCTGCTGTTTTCAAACTACTTGAGGAAGGTGGAGGATTTAAAAAAAACAAAACGGCCACAGACTAACAATGTGGATTTGGGGAGGAAAAACCTCAGCAAACAGGCACACATGCTTACAAATCGATTGATAATCTTTCATGTTAATTATCTCTAGTTCTTGATAAGTCTTCTTTTATACATTGTTTAATACATCTTAGACATTGTTTGGGGAAGGTTTCTTTCCGTCCTAGTGCACGATAGGGATGCAACGATAATGGCAATATTGTGATATGGCGATACTAAAACTGCCACAATATTGTCATCGTCATGTCATCATATTAAAATCAGCACATCTGTTTAAAAAAAAAAAAAAAGCCAAGTTGATTTCCATTTTGTGCAGTTCTGGCACCCTCTGGTGGCTATTCTTTTTTAGCGCAGTTTCCTTTTCATACGGCATGTTTTGGCCCTGTTTAAAATCCACGCTAATCGTCAGATGAAGATGAGAATGTAATATGCTTATGAATCGAGTAAATATGTGGAGGAATGTGTGTTTATTGTTTCAAATGGGATCCCCATTAGTTTTCACCATGAAAACTAATGGGGATCCCATTTTAACAGATACTATAAATAAAATTTTATTCTTTACAAAATCATAACCAAAGTGCATCCCTAAAATAAAATAAACCGAATTATTGTATTATATTATGGGGGAAGATGGTTCCAGTATGAAATTGCTCTCTACATTTTGTATGTGTAGGTTGTTTATATGCATTGCTGTTA
Source organism: Festucalex cinctus (assembly GCF_051991245.1). Lineage (NCBI taxonomy): Eukaryota > Metazoa > Chordata > Actinopteri > Syngnathiformes > Syngnathidae > Festucalex > Festucalex cinctus. The sequence continues at coordinate 24,042,102 of NC_135412.1, read as the reverse complement.
TGTATAAAAGCGCGATATTGTGCTTTTTGTATTACTATGAACTCTTTTTATTTTTTTTTATTTTTATTTTTTAACAATATCGTGACTTATTTTTAATATCACCATCCTCCCCACAATATTGTGATAATTATCATATCGTTGGATACATCCCTAGACTGCACGACACAACATGCATTTATAGTGTCTTTAGTTAATGTATTGCTCTTGTTATGAAAATGTCATTTTAACTGAAAAGTATTTTCGTGAATGTGTTGTTATTGTTGTGCATTTTCTTGTATTTTTGTTTACTAGGGTGACATTTACAGACTGCAGATGAAAAATAGCCTTTTGGCTAATTCTGGCATATTTACACAAATGTTGATTAATATAGGTGCTGTCCCTGATACAAATAAATCAAATCGATCAATCAAGATATTGCGACTTACTACTTGACTATCCACTCAAGTCATCCAAAAGTAGTGACTGCATTGAGGTGGTCTTGGAATGGCCCAAACAATCCAGCGTGTATTTGAACGATGGTACGCGACATCCACCATGTTTGATTGCCGCAGATCTACATCGGTCACATCGTGAAGTACGGCGCAGCAGATGAGGACGGACGCCTGCGGTCGGGTGACGAGCTCATCTGCGTGGACGGCACGGCGGTGGTGGGCAAGTCACATCAGCTGGTGGTGCAGCTGATGCAGCAAGCAGCCAAACAGGGTCACGTCAACCTTACGGTCAGGCGCAAGACCGCCGGATATCCAGGTGAACATTTTACAAGTATAATGCTGCATTTTCCCACTTCAGACCTGAAAGCGTTCAAGGCGAAAGTAAACAACCAAAATGGCGGATTGTGGTAAATTGTTTTTTTTATTTTGGTTCTTAAAACTCATTTTTGACCTCCAGCAAACTTACTTTCTCGTAATTTTGCTTCATTTGCTGTTTTTATCTTATTTCATATGCACGCCATACAATTAAATAGTATAATTTCATAAGCATTCCATACAATTAAATAGTATAATTTCATTCAGGGAGATAGTGGCATAATGTCACGTACGTTGCGTTATGTGAAGTTATTTTACATTTTCTAATGTAAAAATTCTTTTTGAAGGTTATTTTTCTTGTTGGGCTAAAAATGAGAAGGTTTTTTTTTTTTTTTTTTTTCACTTTTTTAAAAATCTTTTTTTTTTTTGCACTGGAAAGAGGAAATTGATCTTATTCAATATAACTTGAAATTGGAACAGTACTTGAACTGGTGATTTTTACAAGAAAAAAAATTATTACAATAATGAGCTATGTTGTACTTTTGTCTGATTGTTTTCATACTTGATTCATTTTCCCTCCATCTGAATACTAGATTGTGCAAAATCTTGAAATAATCAAATTCAACTTAAAATGTGGAAAATGTTTGTTTTAAGCCTCGCGGTTAACACTTAATGCCAAGACTGCTTGATCAAATAAGATAATTAAGCAACAAGTATCTTACAGTAAGTAGAGTGATCTTGTTTGTCACTTTTATTTTAAATAAAAAAATAAGTTAAAAAATAAGCAAATTTAGGTATGACTGCTTGATTCTAGAGAAAATATTAATCACAATTATTTTTGGTAGTAACTAAAATCACAATTAGGACGATCATTTGTTTTTTGGTACAAAACAAGAAAATGTTTAAATCTAAAAAATAAGATGAATAAAATTCTTTGAAGCACTGAGTATGCAAGTTTATTTTGGACGTAACAAATTCATTAAATTAGTTATTTTAAAACATTTAAAAAGTTGCAAATGTATAAATTTAAACAACTCAAAATTAATATTAATAATCTTTTTTATATAATTGTGCGGATTTTGTAATTGTAGCGAGTAATAATTGAAATTGTAATTGAATTTGGATTAATTACACAGCCCTAAATTTAGGTTACATTTAAGAAATTATCTCTTACTTATAGGGATGGGTAATTTTTGTGGTATGGACCGATTTGGCTCGGTACTTCCGAGCACCGATTCACTTAAAATCAAACGGTGCCTTGTTTCGGTTCTGAAGCACGGACCCAATTATTCTTTTCATGTAATGTCCTCTTCCAACTGTCTTTTTCTTTTTTTTGTTTTTTGTTTTGTTTTTTGTTTTTAATATTTGAGCCCAACGTGGGTTAAAACTTAGAGCTCTTCACATGGCAGCCTTTACATAAAAAAAAAAAAACAACCGCACAAGAAATCAAATTAACATCAATTATTATTTCTGTCGTTCATTGCAAAGAACTTTGATTTACACTTTGTAATATTAACTTAGGTTTATTAATTATACTTCAGTAATTGTTAAATGTTAAACTTTTATTTTTACTCTTCCTCTCTGGCTCATTAAATTTTATTTTATTTATTTTTTTGCTTGTCAGATTTTATATATTGAACGGTAATTGTTGAATTCATTTTTAACAAGATTTTACTATTAACTCATTCAAATCCCAAAAATGTATAAACATGTTTTTTAATACTTTGTCCTTCACTCCCAAAAACATGTATACGATTTTTTTATGCTCGAGCGAAGGCTTTGATGCAGCTTCTGACCTGAAGAGGTGGCTTAAAGCATTGGTAGTTATAACAAAAAACGGCAACCAGGTGGCAGCAGAGTATAAGAGATCAACTAGGGCCATGCCGCAACAAGCTCTTTGTGTTTTCAACAGGTTTGTGAATAATGATAAAACTTATCCAATATTCTAATGCTAATTGCTGCAAAACAGAAACATATACAAATATACTTGTTTTTTTTTTTTCCTAATGAAAGAAGAGACTCCAATCTTTATCTTGGTAGGTTCCATGTTGTTATAGCCTTGCAAAATCAGTGAAAATCCAGTAAAACAGCTGGGAGAGACGGGGGTTGCTTCAGTGAAAATAAGAGGTGGGACTGAATGTGTTAAATAAATAATGCTGAACATTTACTACCACCCAATTAATTAATTAATTAATTAGTTACATTTTGCAAATTAAAAAAAAAGTAAAAAGAGAGAGAGTGCGCGAGTACAAAAGTACCAAATATTGGTACCGTTGAGTTCCGGTACCGAATATTGGAACAGTACTGATTCAAATGTGAAAGGTACCCATCCCTACTTTACTTAAGATTTCGTTTTTTGCGACTGGTGACAATGTCCCGTCTTACAATGTGACTTTTTGGAACGTCTTTTTTTTCCGTCCTCGCCAGGGTGCAAAGGCGAAGGCGACGTCCCGCCGTCGCCGGCGTCCTCGCACCACAGCAGCACGCAGGCCCCCAGCCTGACGGAGGGCAAGCGGACCCCGCAAGGGAGCCAGAACTCCCTCAACACGGTCAGCTCGGGCAGCGGCTCCACCAGCGGCATCGGCAGCGGCGGGGGAGGCGGCAGCGGGAGCGCCGTGGTGGTCCCCGCCTCCCTGCAGCCGTACGACGTGGAGATCCAGCGGGGGGAGAACGAGGGCTTCGGTTTTGTCATCGTGTCGTCCGTTTCCAGGCCCGACGCCGGCACCACCTTTGGTGAGTCCGTGTGATAACCGCCGTCATGCAAATAACTTCAAAAAGGGTGTCTTGTTTTGAAAATGAACGCTTTTGAACGTCTCTCTGAAAATCGAGCCTTTTTTTTTTCTCTGTGATTCATCATCATTATACTTCAAAGCTGCGATATTTGGGTCTCGGAGCGTTTTTTATTTTTTTATTTTTTTTCCAGAGGCTTGGCTGCTTAATTCAGCAAAGCGGCACCGAGCACATTTGGTCCTCTCCACTAGTGTTAACTTCGTCAACACAAACTAAACCAAAATAATTTCATCAACACGCATTCTCTCGGACTAAAACTAGACTAGACTAGACTAAGACCCTCATTAGTAAACAATTAACTGGGACTAAATCAGTCTGCATTGTCGTCAACTAATGAAGGCGAAAATGTACTTCACGTCATAAAAACTGGACTAAAATCTATTGACATTTTAGTTCATGAACAAAAAAAAGAGATGAAAATTATAATTTTGTAAATAGTTGTAACTTAACATTAATCCAACCGCTATAACGTTCCAACAATAATGCTAATGCAACCGCTAACTAATGCTAAATTACTAGCTGATAGCATGGAGCCATAGTAGCCACTGTAATTGTTTTTTTTTTTTTCATCAAAAAGATGAGATTTTATGTGTAATAGTTTTAGATCCAAAAAGGTTCAATAAATCTGCTGACAAAAAAAAAAATATACAGGTGTAAAAATGGTTGTCCTGACTAAAACTAGACGTTGACAGTTTTTGTTGACTAAAACTAGACGTATAAAATGATGTTTTCTTGGACAAAAATAAAGATGAAATTGCTTGATTTATAGTCGACTAAAAATGAAATAAATAAAAATGGGATGAGGTTGACTAACTGTGATAAAAACGAACAAGCGTGACTGAAATTGGACTAAAACTGACTAAATTTAGAAAGGGCAGACAAAATTAACACTACCCTCCACTAGTGTTGAATTGATTCGTCATTTTTAAATTTAGTCTCAGTTTTAGTCCATTTTCATTCACGCTTGTTTTTTTGTTTTTTTTATCACAGTTAGTCAACCTCATCCCATTTTTGTTAGGTCAATTTTTTAAGTCCACTATAAATTTAGCTTTTTTTATTTTAGTCCACAAAAACAATTTTATTCGTCTAGTTTTAGTCAACAAAAATTGTCAACATTTTAGTCTAGTTTTAGTTAGGACAATCATTTAACTAACTCCTGTATATTTTTTTTTGCCAGCAGATAATGTTGAACATTTTGTATCTAAAATTGTTTTATAAAAAATGTTCTCATCTTTTTGATGAAAAAACAACTTGACACAGTTACAGTTTATCAACAAGTGGCTACTTAGCGGTCAAATTAACATAATTGTTGGAACGTTATAGCCGTTGGATTAATGTTACGTTATGACTATAATTTACTTTTTTTTTTTTACCTTTCACTTGACATTGTCACAGTCGTGACAGATTAGCAGAGACAAGATTTTACAAAATCAAATAATTTTCATCTCGTTTTTATTCATGAACTAAAATGTCGATAGATTTTAGTTTTTATTACGTGAAGTTCATTTTCTTGACTGGTTGACAAAAATCCATGCTGATTTAGTCCCATTTGTTGTGTATTAATGAGGGTTTTAGTCTAGTTTTAGTCCGGTGAAAAATGTGCATAGACAAAATAAACACTACTCTCACCAAGGTTGCGTTTCCTCTGGCGAATAGCATGAGATGGCTTTTGGACCAGGGCGCGCTTTAACACCAAGGTCACCAACCTGCTATCATGAGCTTAGGGATTTCGCAAATCACTTGATGAGCGGCGCTCATTGCGACAGGATCAGGCTGGCTGCGGCTTTATCGCAAACATCATCCTCGCTGATTCCCACCTCACAGCTGTGTTCGTTTACGACGGCAAAAATTGCGACAATCAAAAGTTGCTCAGCCAGTGATGATGATGTTCTCCTCCAACACATTTGATGTGATAATGTGCGTCTCCGATGTCATGCCAAGGTCTCTTGTGTAGTTAGCCGTAAAGATTTTGTAGTGTGATGTCATCTGCAAAACACTTGAATGGGCGTTGGCCGCATTGACTGATCCCGTCGGGATGATGATGTTACTTTAGCACTTAGTGGATGTTACTTGATGCAACAGCTGTGTTGTGGGCTAGTGTCAATTTCGTTAACGAAAACTAATCAGAAACTAGACTAAGTGCAATTTCTGGAGAAATTGCATGGGAATGCTGAAAGCTGAATGCTAATAGCCGAATGCTAATGTGAATGCCTATGAAGGAAATTGAAGGATAAATTATGTCAAAATTACACAACTACACAACTAGTAATTATTATTATTAGTAGTAGTAGTAGTAGTAGTAGTGGTAGTGGCAGCGGCAGTGGTAGCGGTAGCAGTAGCAGTAGTAGTAGTGTTGTTCCGATACTGGTATCGGCAGAGACCCTGGCAGGACAGCTTTTTCATGTTGAGGAAAAAAAAACCTTCAGTATCGGTATGGTATCGGCATCGGCCGATACTGCAAAGCTGGGTATCGGAATCGGTATCGGGAGGTAAAAAAACGGATCGGAACAACACTAATTATTATTATTATTAGTAGTAGTAGTAGTAGTAGTAGTAGTAGTAGTATATTTAAGTTGTATATTTAGTGCATTTAGAAATATGTTTTTACTAGGGCTGCACAAAAATGCTATTTTCAACAGATACCGATAAACCAATAATTTAGAAAGTGCCGATGTCCATAAAGCCGGTAATTTTTGTTTTCTTTAAAGCTTAGCATTAGCTAAGCATTATCTTAGCATTAGCTTAGCATTAGATTAGTATGCTAACTTAGCATGCTAAATTATAGGGGTGTTAAAAAAAATCGATTCGGCGATACTACATCGCGCGATTCTCGAATCGATTCAATAATCGGCAGAATCGATTTTTTTTTTTTTTTTTTTTTTAGGATTCACACCTTGAGCATGGAAGAATGTTATATGAACGGCACATTAAGCCTTAATATTTTTATTTTAATGCTGTTCAAATGTGAAACAGATTGCAAACTGTTTGTGTACAGTGGCTCACGGTTATAAGCCTCAAGTTTTAGATAAATATATTCATACAAATCTTACAGTGTACATGTACAAATTTACTGATAGTATTTTCTAAATTTGAATGGAAAAAAATCGCAACAATCGACTTATAAATTCGTATCGGGATTAATCGGTATCGAATCGTGACCATTCGTATCGGGATTAATCGGTATCGAATCGAATCGTGACCTGTGAATCGTGATACGAATCGAATCGTCAGGTACTAGGCAATTCACACCCCTACTAAATTAGTATTAGCTTAGCATTATCTTAGTATTGGCTTAGCATGCAACTTAATATACTAACTTAGCATGCTACATTAGCATTAGCTTAGCATTAACTTAGCTTAACATTAGCATTAGCATGCTAACTTAGCATTAGAATTAGCTTAGCATTAGCTTAACATGTTAACTTAACATGCTAACTTAAACTTAGCCTTAGCATTGGCATTAGTATTCCCTTAGCATAATGGCCCCGGATATCCACTATCTGCAATGTACAGTCGGAGGTGAGATTCGAACCCGTGACCTCCTGCTTACTGAACAATGTAAGTGAGCTACTGAGCAGTAGCAGAGCGCTGCTAATGCTGATCAGTTGTTTGTCTGGAAGTGAGCGGGGAAAGTGGGAAAATTCAGTGCCTGTCCCATTGAAAATGAAACTTTCAGAATTCCCACAATAATTTGGTCAACACACATTTTTTCACCGGACTAAAACTCGCCATAGTAGCCACTTGTTGATACACTGTACTGTAATTGTGCATCAAGTTGTTTTTTTCATCAAAAAGATGAGAGAACATTTGATGCGAAATAGTTTTAGATCCCAAATCTTCAACATAATCTACTGACAAAAAAAATATAGTGAGGTTAAATGATTGTTCTGACAAAAACGAGACTAAAATGTTGACAGTTTTTGTTGACTAAATCTAGACGATTACAATTGTTTTCTTGGACTAAAATAAAGACTAAAATGCTCGGTTTATAGTTGACTAAAAATGGACTCAATCAAACTGGGATGAGGTTGACTAATCATGATAAAAACTAACAAGTGTGATTGAAACTGGACTAAAACTGAGACTAAATTTAAAAATGGCGGCTCAAATTTAACACAAGTGTGCGCGCTAGTCAACACAAGCATGTCTTAATGCCGCCAAAGCCTTTGAGGCGTTCGCTTCGGCAGTTTTCTCCTGCGGAGGGCAGCCTGAGATGAATGGACTTTCATGTGCTGCACATCCGGCTTCACACGTTCCCAATAGAGTTCAACCAAGCTGAGATATGAAAAAATCAAGTGTATTTTTAAAAACATGAAAACGTATATTTTATGAGTTCTTCAAACAAGGGAATAACAGTGAAGCATGAGGTGGTTCAGTCACTCGTATAGCATGCAACCGACCTCCCCGTGCTTTCCTATTGGCAGCTGCTATAGAAGACGCCACTTCAAAACTTCACTTTCAAACGTTTTTATTCCAGTTAATATAAAAATAAATCTACTTAAAATCAAATTTAAAATCAATGCGTTCAATTAATAACCAAAGACTAAAACAAAGGACATTTTTGCTATAATTATAGTTAGTTTTGTAGACATAAAATTTCGTTTGTTAGCTTTCATTTTTTAAAAAGCGATTTCGTTTTTACTTTATTTTGTTAATGAAATTGTTTTTTGGATTTTAGTTTTAGTTTTTTTCGTTAGTTTTAGCTAACTAAAATAATCTGGGCAGGTATTCATTTAAGCAGTGAATGTTTGCAAACATAGCGAACTTGGGGTTTTCGTCATTGTTCGGAAAAGGTTGCAGTTGCTCACAGGCAGTTTGTACTTTTTGAAAACAATTTTTCTTGTCGCAAAGAAATTTTGACAAGAAAAATGTGTCTCTCTCTCTCTCGCGCTCCTCAGCCAGAGGGCGACGTGCACCATTCCACCTTTCCATGCACTGCTGTCATGAGGATTGAGGTTGCGGCAGATTTATACATGCTTTCCATAAACGTTATTTGCGTCACGCAAACTACATGTGGCTATTTGCGCTGGCGTTAGTGAATTAGACGCTGTATATCAATGAGTTTCATTTGCATTGGGGTGGGCACATTTTGCATCAAATGTGTGCAAATTACCTAATTTACATACGCACAAATGACACTGGCGCACCGGGGCGCAATCTGGTTGGCAGCGCACTTAGTGATGGATTTCCCCATCTGCGCGTTTTTAGTTAATTAGGCGTTTGCTGATTGCTCCATTTTTACCGGTTAGCGCCATGCAAAGGCGACGCAAACCTTTAGTGATTATGCCCCAAAGCTGTGTATTATCTAGATTATAAAGATTAAAAGAAAATATGTTCAACATATTGAAAATTTGAAAAGTTGTTTTAACAAACATGCTTAAGGGCATTTCAACAGTTACTTTTTTTTTTCTTAATTTTGACGCTAATATTTTCTCTCTTACTGCAAATTAATATCAGCTCCAAATCTGTTATTGGCCTCCTGACTACGAATAATCGGTATCGGTCCTGGGAAGAAGAAAAAAAAATAAAAAAAAATAAAAAAAATACATCGGCCCATAACTACTGCGTACCTGTCATGTAAAGTAAAGCCTTGTATCTCGTGTTATCTGGACAGAGGACAGGACACAAGTGTTTGTTTGTTTTTAAATCAGTTGCAGAGTAGAGACGCGTAATAAATCCAGACGTCATAAGAAAAAAGAATCATAACCGGGTGAAAGATTGTGAGAATAGGGGAAGAAATGAAGGGGTTGGATGACCAAACATCCCCAGTGTCTATTTGCCGTTTGATGATCGCTGTCACTCAGCTCGCTCTGACCTCTGACTGACTGTTGTCATTTCAAAGATCTGTCTGGATATGTCACCTGTGAAAACTCCACTTAAGAAGTGCTTGCACTTTTGGAGCCACTCAATAGCCCTAAAAACAAATGATTTTGGCCTTGGTAGATATTGATCCTTGGATCATGAAGGAGAGTGGGTCTGTGGCCATCACGATGCTCTGACTCTATGTGAAGCCTTTGATGGGTTGGACCTGTGTCATTTGCTTGCCATTGCATTGATTTCCACATCAGACAAAACGCTTCCTCACAAATGTTGCTTGTGTATTGGTTTGCACATCGGTATGTCAAGCTGATTGCTTTCTGTGGGTCAATTGGGTTATGATTGGGGACGATTTAATAAGTTTTCCCTGTCTCCTTTTGTCCCCTTCTTTTTCCTTAATCAATACACCCAATCAACGAAATCGCGCACATGTTGTCAACACAAAAGCTGGAAACGCTTGTGTGGCCATGCCCCACAAAATAGGACGCATCATCGAAGGCAGCCCGGCGGACCGCTGCGGCAAGCTGAAAGTGGGCGATCGAATCTTGGCCGTCAACAGCTGCTCCATCACCAACAAGTCCCACTCAGACATCGTCAACCTGATCAAGGAAGCTGGGAACACCGTCTCGCTCAGGATCATCCCCGGTGATGGTAAGACCCCGAGTCTGTCAGCCTTTACGTCATAATGCTGCAGCACATGACTTATTCATGGTTGTAGGCTTGGAAAGGGCACTCGTGCTTCTCAAAACTGGCAAAAGCACTTTTCATCCTGGTGTGAACCCTCACTATGGGGCGGATTTGCTAAAAGGTTTGCCGGGCACGAAGAAATTGACCTTATATTTCTTTTCTTAGTTACTGGTTCCTTTTATTCCATTGTTGTTTTGCTTTCTTTCTGCCTTTTATTCTGTATTCTTTTAGCTTTTAACTGTTTTTATTTTGCTGTCTTTTATTCTCCCCGTACCTGTATGGGTCTTCTCCGGGTTCCCCGGTCTCCTCCCACATTCCAAAGACATGCATGGCAGGTTAATTGAGAGCTCCAAATTGTCCCGAAGTGTGCTTGTGTGTGTGGATGGTTGTTCGTCTCTGTGTGCCCTGCGATTGGCTGGCAACCAGTTCTGGGTGTACCCCGCCTGCTGCCCATAGCCAGCTGGGATAGGCTCCAACACCCCCCGCGACCCTTGTGAGGAGCAAGCGGTTCAGAAAATGGATGGATGGATATTTTGTTGTCTTTTAGTTTTTACCTCTAGTGTTTCCTGCTGGGTGCCTTTCCTCATGTGGTTTCTCTGTGCCCCGCCATGTTTTTTTTTTTTTTTTAGGGGGACGGGGGCTTGTCGGGGCAATTTTTTTTTTTTTTTTTGTATTATGGGGTGTTTTAATTATTTAGCACCTTGCATTGCATTTTAATGTATGAAAGGTGCTATATAAATAAAGTTTTATTGATTGATTGATTGAGATGCGGAAGCTGAACAAGCGCAACCAGGAATTCATCTGAAAAACGGTCAACAAAAAATGGTATCATATCCTCTATTCAGCAATGCAATTTTTTGCTATCAAATGTGGTATCTATGGGTTAAATTTGAGCCAATCACAAGAAGGAGTCATGCCATCTCCCTTATGGCAAAAACTGCTTTCAACTCTCAATAAACACAATGAATCATACGTCATACGTGAATCATAATATGGCTTTTATGCGAGTGCTGGCTTACCCAAAATTATTGCAGTGATCGATTAATTTTTTGCAACTCAGTGATGATAACATTTGTAAAACCTGATCCACCAACATTCCCAATTCCATGACTTTGGGGTAATTTAATCCCAAATCTGCCATAATGAAAACCATCACAGTTACCTAAAGCACAAAACTGTCTTTTCTTTTTTTTTTAATACGGTAATGCATCACGTTTACACCTGATGCCGACAGAGCACATTTTTGGTCTGTTAGAGTGAGTGAACACGTAATTTAACGGCCATGAACATTTTCTAAAACCATCCACAGAAATATTCAGAATATGCTTTTACAATACTGTATCATTGTTTATTTGTTACATATGGTATTTGTGATCCTCCGCAGAGTCTTCAAATGCTTCTCTGCTGACCAATGCAGAGAAGATTGCTACTATCACCACCACGCACACTCCTCAACTGTCCAAAGAGTCTCGGTATGTATGCGCATGTATTATTTAGGAACCTTTTTTTTTTTTTGCCTAAATATTGAACGGTGTGTTCTTGTGGGTTTTTGCAGGAATAATTCCAAGTCGAAAGGAGTTCCTCCTCCTCCCCCTACACAAATATCACAGGTGAGAATACATACTTCACTGACCAAATATGATATTATCCCCCCCCCCCCAAAAAAAAAAAAAAAATCTATTAAAGGGCAAGTCAACCTTAAACATTTCTTGGTAATAATTTGTTATATGTGCCTTCACTAGTCTAAACATGACATTCTGATGAATATTAAATTTGTGGAATATGAGTTACGAAGCAAAATCCAGCCGTTTTATCCATCCCAAGGGGCGGCCATTTTCCCACTTGCAAATATATATATATATATATATATATATATATATATTTTTTTTTTAATCTCACCAGGTATCGGTATCTATGGCAATCACTGCCATGCCACGACCATCTGGTCGATTGACCACGACCACAGTCACTGCCTTGGCTGCTCAGACCATCGTATAAATGTAGCTGAATGAGCTCATATGATGATGATTATATTCATCAGTCGTGCATTCACTGGCCCTGCAATCACTGACATTTAGCGACTTCAGTGGGATGATGATCGATTATTCCTATTGTGGATTTGACACTTCACTCTTTTTTTTTTTTTTTTTTGGTAACTCAGGACAATGAGTTCTACTCAGTGGACCTTGAACGCGACAGCAAAGGTTTTGGTTTTAGCCTGCGAGGAGGACGGGAATACAACATGGACCTTTATGTGCTGAGACTCGCTGAGGACGGAGCTGCTGTCAGGAATGGCAAAATGCGGGTATGAAAACATCCGCCTATCATTACGTTCCCGTTCGCATATCCTTGCTCACAATGAGAATGTTGCTGCTTTCTAGGTGGGAGACGAAATTTTGGAGATTAATGGCGAGAGCACAAAGAACATGAAGCATTCGCGTGCCATTGAGCTGATCAAGAACGGAGGGCGCTGGGCACGGCTCGTCCTGAAACGCGGGGATGGATCTGTACCTGAGTATGGTAGGTTTGCATTTCCTCGCCTCCAAATCCTTTTTCAACCTTTTGTGCTACAATATCAAGCTCATTGTGGTCACCACTAATGAAAAAGGATTCTTTTCATTAGCTCGCAGCCATTTTCAGTGAAGCCCTTCGCTCCCGTCTGTTTTCCTGGATTTTGACAGATTTTGCATGGCCCACGGAATATTGTGTTCTATTGCTATAAAAACATAGAACCTACTAAAAGAAAGATTAGACTCTCTTCTTTTGTTTTGCAACAATTGGCATAAGAATATAGCAAAGTTTCATCATTATTCACAAACCTGTTGAAAATGCTGGGAAAAAGAGCTTGTTGCAACATAGCCCTGGTTGATCTCTTATACTCTGCTGCCACCTGCTGGCCGTTTTTAAAATAACTACCATTTGTTTAAGCCACCTCTTCATGACAGAAGCTACATCAAAGCCTTATGTGCTCTTGCATTAATAAAACAAAAAAACAAAACATATAAATATGATTTGGGGAGGGATGGACAAAGTATTAAAACACGTTTACACGTTTTTGGGTTTGAATGAGTTTCATGGCAGAAAGAGAACTGAGGTCCAGGCTCACATTTTCAAATCATCTTTATTGTATGTAAAACATTGAACTTTTATTATTAAAGTGAAAGTCGAACCAAAACTGTCCTTTCAAATATGTTCTATGCAGCCACACTAGTCTAAACACGGTGTTCTGATTGATATTACGTTTGTGTAATATGAGTTAAGCAGCTAAATCCAGCCATTTTTATCCATCTCAGTGGGCGTCAATCACAATTGCTCAGCGCTCAGGTAATAATAACCAATCACACCTCAGCTTTAGAAAATGGGCGAGCCGTGATTGGGTCACAATATTAATCAGAATCCCATATTTCGACGAGTGGGTGTGCATACAAAAACTATCGGGGTTGCCCTCCCCCTTAAAGGGTGTTTGGCCCTTGATGCGGCATATAACTGAAAATAACATTTACTACTAATGTATTTGTCTTATACATTGTAGAACTTTTCTGAATATGCAAAGATGCAATTTAACTATTTGATTTGATCTTTATTTATTTCGAACAAGTACAATAAAACTCAACAAAAAACTTCATACAAAGTGTTCGGTTTGAGAAGGGGCCGAAGGAAACCAAAGCTATTTACAGTTAAACAAGTAACATTTCTTCTCATAACACTGTTGTAAATAAAGATAATTAATTTTTGCAAGCAAAAATGGTTCCTTCCACTTTCTGCTCTGTGTCAAGGTCCAAACTGTGGAAATATTACATGACTAATTCCCAAGGAACAACTTTAAAAAGCGTCAGCTGACGACAGATTGCTCCGGTTTTGACTCTGAATGTCGAGATGGGATTCAGCTGATATTTTCTGCTGGCTTACACCACCACACCAAAATCTTGCTCAAATCCTAAACTATGTGCCTTCAAGAAAAATGTTCAGGTAGCGGTTTGTAAAAAAAAAAAAAAACAAAAAAAAAAAAAAAAAAAAAAAAAACTATATGCAATTGCTTGATTGACTAACTTTGGTGGGCTTGATAGATTTTAGTAAAATAATTTCAAAGTGACACTTGCACCCTCCAATTTTTCCATATGTGGCCCTTAGAGGAAAATGTCCGGACACAAGTGCAGTAAATGGTTAGAAAAAAAACATTTTGATGTGAACTGATGAGTTCAAATCATAGTTTAATCAGAAAACTTGGGACAAATTGGCCTCAATGAAGAAATGTTGGCTACAGAAATGTGTTGACAGATAACATGTAATGTTTAACTTCTGTTGTGATATTCCTTTCCATAAACTGGAGCCTCTTCTGATGGATTGTTCCGGTCATTGTTTATGTCTTATTGTGGCCCTCTTAAAATAATGGCCTGTCACGTTTGGGACTTTTTGTTTTGCCTTAAACATCTTCTCAAGATGCTTGCTGCCTCAGTTAAAATTGGCGACATCCTTAGTTGTGGGAAAGCGTTCCCACATATGTTATTTGTATTCTTTCTTATGGTTGGAATGCTGAAAGCATTCACTCTAACATTCAGCGAGACGTCCCTCAATGACATTTCACGACACTTCAATGATGACAGCAAGTCCTCTGTATCTCAATGGGTAGACTACTGAAGCAGACCTGTGACCAGTAAACAGGAGGCGAGGGTTCGAACTTTACTTCATGAGCATTCAGCTTAACATTCAGCTTTCAGCATTCCCGTGCAATTTCTTAGAAATTGCACTTAGTCTAGTTAAACAAGTCATTTAATTCTTCCCAAAATAAATTTATTAATAAGTTTAATATAACCAGTAGGCTACTTTGGTTCAGTTGTTGTTGTTGTTTTGTTTTTTTAATGTTTTCCATAAATAAATAAATCACTTGGGCCATTATTTTAAAGAGGGTGACGCTATTTCCTCGGTTTAACTTTTGAATGTATTTCTCCCCTTTTGTGAAACAGTACAAAGTGTTCTACTGTCTTTGGCGGTATACTCTCTCTTAGAATGAAATGTAAAACTGCCTCTTGTCTGTTTTATTTGTGTTCTCCTCTCCTCTTCTTCTCTCTTTCTTTCTCCGACCTCTCTATTGTCGCTGGGCTCTTCCTCCTCTCTCCAGCGATGATGGCTCCTCATCTCGCTGTTGGTACGATGAGGAATGACAAGATGGGAGAGCCCTGTTTCTACCTAATGGGCCAAAATCAGACCACGGTTTGTAGCCAGAAGTCTGTCATGATGCACTACCCGTTGCCCCCACCCCTCGCCCACATCATCTTTGATTTCTTTCCCAGCCCTCCATCAGCTCATCCCGACCTGCATCCTTCTTTGTGCATTGACAAAAGTCAACAAGCTTTCTGTCTTGTGCCTGATTCAAACTTTCACATGTGGAAAGGACCGGAACTAACTTAATGCCGTCACTCATCAGCTGCTGTTGCCATAGCAACCTGGCTAATCTGTCTAAATCCCAGTGAGACACATCATCGTATTGTTTTGAATGCTCTCTCAGGTGCCTGCGGTGTCATTGATCGATAACCCCGCCCCCCACACTTGCTGACGTTCACCTGCTCTTGTTGCTGAAATCACCTACCTTGTGTTTCACCTGCAGCCCTGGAGGCCAAATGCACTGAAGCCATGTGTCACTTCAGTGCAACCTCCATGTATATTTGTATTAAAAAAAAATATAATAATAATAATAAGATGTGCATCACTGTCAAGTCTAGTGGTGCAACGGATCACAAAAGTCATGGTTCTGATCAGATCACGGATTGGATCGTTTTTCTTTGGCTCAGCAAAATAAAAAAAAAAAAGGATAAATGTCTAAAATATCTAAGTCATTTGGGATTTAGGAACACAACTTTAAGTGCAATATGAGGCAGAAACGTTCTTCTTGAAACATGGTCCATGTGTAAAATAACAAGGTATTAATGGCTTAGTTGTGCTCCTAAAATCTAAACGGCTATGTTGAGTTGAATGTTTTTCTTTTTTTAATGGGCAAAGACAATGTTCTATTTATCTTTTTTTTTTTTTATAATAATGAAACAACCTCAACGTGAAATTTAAGGCACTTTCCCTTCCATTAAACAAGGAGAGTGAATTACAAAGTAGCCTTGGTCCAGAATTTTGAAAAAGAATTCATGTAAGTCAGGTACAAGCTGTCTAACTCCTTTTCAGCTACCAGCCAGGCACTCATTGGTCATGCTAACAGCTAGCTGCTAGCCACTTACGTCGGAGACTTCTGCTGGATCATAAAACGACGGCATAATTAATTAGCTGTTTCTTGGCGTCCTAAATTAGCCATTAAATATGAGTTTGCGATAGCATTGTGTTGATGTTGCTCGCAACTACAATGTCAATCAACTACGATAAAGAGAAGGCAAACTAGCAATCACGCCACAACGTGGGCCAACTTCAAAGTAAAAGTCTACTAAGGTTATTTGCATTGCCCTCAACATATTATTTGGCACTTTATTTTGAAGTTAACCTTGCTACGCTGAGTATGTTTCAGCATCCTTCACATGGTGTCAAGACGAGAGACAGGAAAAAAAAAAACTTCTTCTGTTTGCTAATATTGTGAATGTGAACCGATCATGTTGCTTTCGTGTGTTTTTTTTGTTTGTTTTTTGTTTTTTGTTTTTTTGATTCCACCAACCGATCCGTGGATCGTGCGCGATCGGAACCGACCACGGATCAATGATGATCCGTTGCACCACTACTGCCAACCATAACCGGAAGTATGTGCTGCATGACTTGCTTTAAATCCCCACCCAGTGGTCCTGTCATGTCACCACAGCTTACCGTATATGCACATGGGATGTCTGCCACTCTTTCTAACCATCTTTTTTTTTTTTTTCTTTTTGTTGGTCCTCTCCTTCAGACGGCAGCAATGACGGGTACCCTCCCACACCCGGGGCACAAAACACTTCGGAAGTGAGAACGCTGCCAGCCAACAGCCGATATCGCACCTCTTTGGATTCCAGTTATCCACCAGACCTTCACACACCATCACGCCGGGACGAGGCTGGGCGTGGGCGAGACAGGAACAGGAACAGGGACAGGGTCGTGGCGGATCAGATGGACTACCAAGCCCGACAGTTGAACCCTCACCTTCACCACACCTGGAATAACAATCACAGTCATAGCACCCCCAGACCACTGTCTCCGGACGACAGCGACGGTAGCAGCGGCGACAAGAACAACCGAGGGCGCAAAGTCAAAAAGTCTGAGTCTGAAAGCGGGATCTCCAAGCTCCTAAAGACTCTGAGGAAGGACAACTCGGGGAAGAAGGCCGTGGCGGCGCAGAAGGCCGCCAACCGCAGCTCGACTTCGGACGGGAAGTTTGGCGCGCAGCGCCGCGGCTCCCTGGACCGCTCACCGACGCGAAAGCGCACCTCCTCCCCCGACGGTCGGAGGGCCAAGTCGATGGATCGCAGGGCCGAGCGAGCGCAACGGGATCAGGGGTACGAAGACGGGGGCTTCCCTGAGCGTAACTTCTACGGGCGAAGGCGAATCCGGGAGGCCGACAATGCCGGTGGAGGCGATTCCTCGTCTCTTTCCAGGGGCGGCGCGTACGATCGGGTTGCCAAGAACGGGAACCTGATGCGGGACTCTTCCTTGGAGCGATATCGGCCGAACGGGACGCCGGAGAGACAATATCGACGGGAGCGTGACTCTTCCCCTGACAGCAACTACAGCCGGGATGAGCAGAACTATGCAGCAGCGCCCAGACTAAAAGACTACTACAGCATGATGAAGAACAACGCTGCATACAAGAACACAGGCCACAACAAAAACGCAGTTTGCCAAAGCCCAAAGCAGCTCCCTGAGCCCAAGAGAAAGCTGTACAAAGAAAGCCCCAAAGACCTCAGCATCTAGAGCCCAGCGGACTCTTCCCCCGACACACTTTGTGTAACATAACACTGGAATTGGACCAATGGAGACCTGAATAGTCAACTGCTTTATTGATTGACTTCACTTCTTGTGATCCCGTCCGGAGATTCCGAAAACAGCAGGAGTACTACAATCCCATCGGCTTACACTGGTTGTTTTTGTCATCGTTACGTTGCTCATAACAGCTTGTCGTGCTATAATACGAGTATTGTATGTGCCTGCATACGAAATTGGTGATTTTGCTTTTTGTCTGCATTGCTGAATCGAAGTGTTTTGTTCCCTTCCACTGTAGTTCGAGGCACGTTTCAATATGTGCTTTTTTGTCAACTTCTTACTTTAAAGGGACATTCAGTGATCCCTAGCGCCATCTAGTGGTGAACTAATCATTCATTAATTCTAAGAACCGACTTGTTTATTAATGGAATCCTATTCTCGTAGCTTTTTTTATTACGATTTTTCGCTCAACGTAAAGCTCTGCTCCTCCACTATTAGATTTTTTCTGTGAGCACAAATTGTTGCGGAGTTATGGAGACTTGGAAAAAGATGCGTCATTTCCTGTCTTCTGCGTCACTCTCCTCTTACACACTGCTTGTCCCTACTCCATACATGAAAATCTGCTGTAACATAAAAAAATACCTCCCGTAACGTATGCCGTAACGTATGGTACCGATACAAAGCTCTGCTTCTCCGCTCTCAGAATCCGTTGGAATTACTTTGCTATCACAAACGGTTCCGGATTTACGCTTATTTGAAGTCACTCCCCTCCGACGCACGAGTTCCTCGTCCTCCACTCGTGACATTCTGCCAACTACCGTAATGTATGAGGTATCGATGTAAAGCTCAACCTCTCTGCGCTCTGAAGCCGTTGGAATACGTTGCTAGCGTGTTCATGAGGTTCATGAGTTACGGTAATTTGAAAAACGTGCCAAATTTGCTGTTGGGGACGACAGGGTTCGTATGTTGAGGGTTAACCTTGCTCTACAAACTGAATTCTCGCCGTATTTGTGAGTTCACAAAATTCTGACAACACATCTTGTACCGAGCCCATTGACTTCCACTGATCCAAACAGAGCGACATTGTGTTTCGGGCGAGACATACAGCTGTGACGAAACCAAGAAGTCACTGTCGACGCAAACAAACAAACCGAATGAACGAATGGATGCTGCAATTAATTACTCACCGTTTCCTGGTTGAATGTTGAACAGCGAGAGACGCTTCGTACATTTTTAGATGGTAAATATGCTGCATTCGAGGATGGTCGGAAGTCAGCAGTTGGTTTTTCCCAATTCCGACCTGAAAGCGAAAGCGTTTGAGGCGAAAGTAAACAACCAAAATGGCGGATAGAGGTAAATTGTTTTTAATTTTGGTTCTTAAAACTCATTTTTTACCTCCAGCAAACACACCTTCTCGTAATTTTGCTTCATTTATTGTTTTTATCTTATTTCATAAGCATTCCATACGGTTTTGTTGTTCACCGTGTAATTTCATGCCGGGAGATAGCGGCATACGGTCACGTACGTTGCGTTACGTAAAGTTATGTTGAATGTTTAGGAATGAAGAAAGCTATCTCGTTTTATACTTGAGTAAATTGTGTTTTACCATTTACGATCTGTGGTCGTCATTGTAGAGTGACGTCACTTGTAGTCCGCCGGTGAAGTCGGGGTCCTTCTTTTTTTTTTCCGACTTCGCAAGTGGAATTTCTGAGTTCAATACTTCGTACAGACTTCCTGGTTTGAACTCGGAAAAGTCCGACTTCCGACCATCCTCGAATGCAGCAATATGTTTGTGCTTTTTCCCCGCCCTTCGACGAGAACGAAGACGACATTTTCATCCGTTGGCCGTGATTGAACAAACCTGTACAAAATGGCGCATCGTCCAATCTGCTCAAAGTATTGTACAGAATGTCCCGCCTTTCCCGAGCAAATCACCGTGGAGCAGTCCCAGATTGATATTGTGGAGAACTCCCTTGAGTGAATCACAATATCAATCTGGCTATTGCCAGGTTAAATATTTATGTCAATAGTATGCAAAAAATTGCTGTATTGCATAAACTTTTTTTTCCATATAGATCTAATAATCACTAATTGTCACTCTTCTGCTTTGCTCTCGTGAGCTTTTACCAGCTTCTGCCAAGCCGAGATGCTCGTTTGCTAACGCAAAATAAGAAATGGTGGTAGGCTTGCGAAATCTGGTCCCTCTGAGCCACCATAGTCTGCGTGCTCCTGCGTACTTCTAATGCTATTCTTTCACCACTAGATAGCGCTAGGAACTAAACACTGGGTCTTTAATGAACAAACGATGGCACAAATCACCCATGGCTTATGAGAACTGTGGAAAAAAAAACATTGGGTATGTTCAAAAGTGAAGAACTGGAGCTAAAGTAGAGTGCTTATATTCTAAATAATTTATTTATTTCACGTGTCTGATAGCTGTTTTTATTTAATTTGGCACATATCAGCCAGTGCGTTTGGTTAAATCCTTCAGATGTATGCTGGAGAAAGCATGGTTATATTACCATAAACAATGACATTTCTAAAGCTTCCACGAATGATCGCACAAGCGGAAATGAGTGAATGGATTCATGATTAACCATATGCAAGATGCATGCATGAATTCGAGTTGAGCTTGCCCACTTTTTCCTAACGAGCTTATTGGTATGACGTCAACACATTTCCAACAGATACTGTGAGCTCACAGTACGTGTTGGCCACCACCTCCTCACTCACCACACAAGTGGCTGACGTTACGCAGAATCTACAAGTTATTTTTCAAAAAAAAAAAAAAGCAAAAACTGAACCTATCTTTAGTTCCAAACTGTCATGTTCTAGCAAACGACTTGGCCAGCACAAGCTGTAATACAATCCAAACTAAACATTTGCCACCTGCCCACAATCATAGCACACAGATACTACCAACACTACTTCAAAGCAGCCATGAATGTTAATTCAATACAATTCCTTAACATGATCAGAAAGCACTTGCGGATGAGAACACCCTAATGACATTTACACGTTGACTGAGGTCCTACACAGTTTCTTGTGGTAGGAGACGACCAATCTGCCATGCTGAGCCAACACTGTCGCCCCACTGGAGTCTGGCTGCTGCTTTATAAAACCTGTTTTGTGACTGTTTGTCTGTTTTTTGTTTCACAACAACAAACGCGTCGGCTACTGAAAGGCACGCTTGGAAGTCGCACAGGCTTCGCTTTGAGACCGGGATAAGACTCGATTCACATTCGGTCTCGAAAAGCAATTCAGCATAAAACTATTACAAACACGAAACATTCTCGAGAAGGTCGAGCTCTTGGTTTGTCCAACCTTTGAGAACGGGCATCCTATTACACTTACCAAAAATATAAACGCAACACTTTTGATTTTGCTGCCATTTTTTTATGATGAACTCAAAGATGTAAAACTGCTTCCACATACACAATCTCACCTTTTCTCTCAAATATTGTTCACAAGCCAGTCTAAGGCCCGTTTCAGTGTATCCGTGCAAGTTTCTTACCGTTTAGGCAGTTCGTCCACACAGCGGCTCGGTTTTGGAGCTTGAAACCGATCACTTTTGAAACGGGGCTCCAGAGTGGAAAGATTTCAAAACATGCGCCGTACGTTCCAATGTGGACACCATAGCTACTTCTCCCGTGACTGCGAACGAACCCCCAGTCTGTCAACAAGAATGGCAGATAGCCGTGTCTTTGTCGTTTTGCGCAACCTCCTTAGCTTGTTTATGCTTTTACAGCAAAATGTTTTGCGTGATGTTGTACTTGAATCCACCCGGCATTGTCACGTCTCCTGTGTTGTGTTCGTCTCACTGATATGTATGTATTACTGGATAGCCGATGGCCCATACACGCCCGTGCAAGCCGTTAAAGTGACAGGGCAGCCATCTTACTCCTCCTTCTGTCTGTCCAAGATATGTTTGAGGAATGAAGCCCGCTTTGCTTCTATGTAAACAGGGCCTTAGACTGGTCTGTTAAGAATATTTGAGAGAAATGGTGATATTGTGTATGTGGAATAAATTTTAGATCTTTGAGTTGATGTCATAAAAATTAAAGCAAAAACAAAAGCGTTGGGTTTATATTTTTGTTGAGTATTATGTACTCTTGGCGAGCGCGCGTGTCAGTTGGTGTCACATCTGCCAATCACACGGTGTCGTGATGTCGTTTACCACCTTTGCAAATACAACCTTGCAGAAGATCAAAATGCAATGCGGTTGATCGACTTCCTCAAGACAGGGCCACTTTCCTATGCTGCAGTCTTGAGTTGACCTTGGTTACATGTTCGCAAAGCTCGATTATACGTGATTATATTTTTCTGCTAAAGCATGATTATATTCTTCCATACATGACCACTGTTTGTCCATCATGGTACTACCACGAAAAAAAAAAAA